>NC_081152.1:23486014-23713038 GCF_958295425.1 Solea solea | reverse complement strand
TCACATTGAGGCGGTCAGAAATGAGAGAAAGTAGAAAATGTTCATATTTAGAAGGTCAGAAGTCACAGAAAGTAGAAAATAATCGTATTTAGAAGCTGACAAATGACAGAGAGTCGAAAATATTCACATTTAGGAGGTCAGAAATGAGAGAAAGTAGAAAATGTTCATATTTAGAAGGTCAGAAGTCACAGAAAGTAGAAAATAATCCTATTTCGGAGGTCAGAAATGAGAGAAAGTAGAAAATGTTCATATTTAGAAGGTCAGAAATGAGAGAAAGTAGAAAATAATCATATTTAGAAGCTGACAAATGACAGAGAGTCGAAAATATTCACATTGAGGAGGTCAGAAATGAGAGAAAGTGGAAAATGTTCATATTTAGAAGGTCAGAAGTCACAGAAAGTAGAAAATAATCGTATTTAGAAGCTGACAAATGACAGAGAGTCGAAAATATTCACATTTAGGAGGTCAGAAATGAGAGAAAGTAGAAAATGTTCATATTTAGAAGGTCAGAAGTCACAGAAAGTAGAAAATAATCCTATTTCGGAGGTCAGAAATGAGAGAAAGTAGAAAATGTTCATATTTAGAAGGTCAGAAATGAGAGAAAGTAGAAAATAATCATATTTAGAAGCTGACAAATGACAGAGAGTCGAAAATATTCACATTGAGGAGGTCAGAAATGAGAGAAAGTAGAAAATGTTCATATTTAGAAGGTCAGAAGTCACAGAAAGTAGAAAAAAATCGTATTTAGAAGCTGACAAATGACAGAGAGTCGAAAATATTCACATTTAGGAGGTCAGAAATGAGAGAAAGTAGAAAATGTTCATATTTAGAAGGTCAGAAGTCACAGAAAGTAGAAAATAATCCTATTTCGGAGGTCAGAAATGAGAGAAAGTAGAAAATGTTCATATTTAGAAGGTCAGAAATGAGAGAAAGTAGAAAATAATCATATTTAGAAGCTGACAAATGACAGAGAGTCGAAAATATTCACATTTAGGAGGTCAGAAATGAGAGAAAGTAGAAAATGTTCATATTTAGAAGGTCAGAAGTCACAGAAGGTAGAAAAAAATCGTATTTAGAAGCTGACAAATGACAGAAAGTCGAAAACATTCACATTTTTGAAGCTGAAATGTGACAGAAAGTGGAAAATATTCACATTTAATACGATAAAAAATGACTGAAAGTAGAACATGTTCACATTTAGAAGCTGAAATGTGACAGAAAGTAGAAAACCTTCACATTTAAGCAGCTGAAAGGACTTTTTTCCAACGTTTTCCCCCGTGCCCCGGGTCACCAAGTGGTACTCTGGTTCTCCGCCAGGGGGCAGCGCTGGCTCTCTGCCCCAGGATGAGCGCCTCCTTTCGTGTGAAGTGAGGGGCCATTTCAACGGACTGTACCTCGGTCATTTTGTTCACCTTTTTGAATAAAAGACAACTGTGTTCTGCTCCTCCTCCTCCTCCTCCTCCTCCTCCTCCTCCTCCTCCTCCTCCGGGTCCCTGCCCAGGGCCCTGTGCTGCTAGGTTTTGATTGAGTGACCTTTTTCTCATTCTTTTTCCCCCGTGCCCCTGGTCACCAAGTGGGACTTTGTCCGTTTTTTGCCCCAGCCTGAGCTCCCGCTCTGGGCCACAGCCCCTGCTCACAGAGCCCCCTGCTTCTCTGGCTCTATGCTCCCCACCCAGGGCGGAGCGCGCCGGCTCTCTGCCCCAGCCTGAGCTCCTGATCTCGGGCCCCCTGCTGTCACAGGGCTTTGAGACCCAGCAGTTTTGCCAAAAACACACATCAAATGCACAATTAAGCCCACGTCAGTGGGCTTACGTCTGCACTCGCTTGACGTTTCTGTCCAGCTTCAAATTGTTCCGTGCCCCTGGTCACCAAAACGTCTCCGTGCCCCTGGTATTTCGAAGCGGACAAATGACAGGAAGTCGAAAATGTTCACATTTAGAAGCTCAGAAGTCACAGAAAGTAGAAAATGATCCTATTTAGAAGCTGACAAATGACAGAGAGTCGAAAATATTCACATTTAGGAGGTCAGAAATGAGAGAAAGTAGAAAATGTTCATATTTAGAAGGTCAGAAGTCACAGAAGGTAGAAAATAATCCTATTTCGGAGGTCGGAAATGAGAGAAAGTAGAAAATGTTCATATTTAGAAGGTCAGAAGTCACAGAAAGTAGAAAATAATCCTATTTCGGAGGTCGGAAATGAGAGAAAGTAGAAAGTGTTCATATTTAGAAGGTCAGAAATGAGAGAAAGTAGAAAATAATCATATTTAGAAGCTGACAAATGACAGAGAGTCGAAAATATTCACATTTAGGAGGTCAGAAATGAGAGACAGTAGAAAATGTTCATATTTAGAAGGTCAGAAGTCACAGAAGGTAGAAAAAAATCGTATTTAGAAGCTGACAAATGACAGAGAGTCGAAAATGTTCACATTTAGGAGGTCAGAAATGAGAGAAAGTAGAAAATGTTCATATTTAGAAGGTCAGAAATGAGAGAAAGTAGAAAATAATCATATTTAGAAGCTGACAAATGACAGAAAGTCGAAAATATTCACATTTAGAAGCTCAGAAATCACAGACAGTCGGATATATTCACATTTAGAAGCTCAGGAATCACAGAACGTCGAAAATGTTCACATTTGGGAGGTCAGAAATGAGAGAAAGTAGAAAATGTTCATATTTAGAAGGTCAGAAGTCACAGAAGGTAGAAAAAAAACGTATTTAGAAGCTGACAAATGACAGAGAGTCGAAAATATTCACATTTAGGAGGTCAGAAATGAGAGAAAGTAGAAAATGTTCATATTTAGAAGTTTAGAAGTCACAGAAGGTAGAAAATGTTCATATTTAGAAGGTCAGAAGTCACAGAAAGTAGAAAATAATCCTATTTAGAAGCTGACAAATGAAAGAAAGTGGAAAATATTCACATTTAGAAGCTCAGAAATCACAGACAGTCGGAAATATTCACATTTAGAAGCTCAGGAATCACAGAAGGTAGAAAATAATCCTATTAGGGAGGTCAGAAATGAGAGAAAGTAGAAAATGTTCATATTTAGAAGGTCAGAAGTCACAGAAAGTAGAAAATAATCCTATTTAGGAGGTCAGAAATGAGAGAAAGTAGAAAATGTTCATATTTAGAAGCTGACAAATGACAGAAAGTCGAAAATATTCACATTTAGGAGGTCAGAAATTAGAGAAAGTAGAAAGTGTTCATATTTAGAAGGTCAGAAGTCACAGAAAGTAGAAAATAATCCTATTTAGGAGGTCAGAAGTCACAGAAAGTAGAAAATAATCCTATTTAGAAGCTGACAAATGACAGAGAGTCGAAAATATTCACATTGAGGCGGTCAGAAATGAGAGAAAGTAGAAAATGTTCATATTTAGAAGGTCAGAAGTCACAGAAAGTAGAAAATAATCGTATTTAGAAGCTGACAAATGACAGAGAGTCGAAAATATTCACATTTAGGAGGTCAGAAATGAGAGAAAGTAGAAAATGTTCATATTTAGAAGGTCAGAAGTCACAGAAAGTAGAAAATAATCCTATTTCGGAGGTCAGAAATGAGAGAAAGTAGAAAATGTTCATATTTAGAAGGTCAGAAATGAGAGAAAGTAGAAAATAATCATATTTAGAAGCTGACAAATGACAGAGAGTCGAAAATATTCACATTGAGGAGGTCAGAAATGAGAGAAAGTGGAAAATGTTCATATTTAGAAGGTCAGAAGTCACAGAAAGTAGAAAATAATCGTATTTAGAAGCTGACAAATGACAGAGAGTCGAAAATATTCACATTTAGGAGGTCAGAAATGAGAGAAAGTAGAAAATGTTCATATTTAGAAGGTCAGAAGTCACAGAAAGTAGAAAATAATCCTATTTCGGAGGTCAGAAATGAGAGAAAGTAGAAAATGTTCATATTTAGAAGGTCAGAAATGAGAGAAAGTAGAAAATAATCATATTTAGAAGCTGACAAATGACAGAGAGTCGAAAATATTCACATTGAGGAGGTCAGAAATGAGAGAAAGTAGAAAATGTTCATATTTAGAAGGTCAGAAGTCACAGAAAGTAGAAAAAAATCGTATTTAGAAGCTGACAAATGACAGAGAGTCGAAAATATTCACATTTAGGAGGTCAGAAATGAGAGAAAGTAGAAAATGTTCATATTTAGAAGGTCAGAAGTCACAGAAAGTAGAAAATAATCCTATTTCGGAGGTCAGAAATGAGAGAAAGTAGAAAATGTTCATATTTAGAAGGTCAGAAATGAGAGAAAGTAGAAAATAATCATATTTAGAAGCTGACAAATGACAGAGAGTCGAAAATATTCACATTTAGGAGGTCAGAAATGAGAGAAAGTAGAAAATGTTCATATTTAGAAGGTCAGAAGTCACAGAAGGTAGAAAAAAATCGTATTTAGAAGCTGACAAATGACAGAAAGTCGAAAACATTCACATTTTTGAAGCTGAAATGTGACAGAAAGTGGAAAATATTCACATTTAATACGATAAAAAATGACTGAAAGTAGAACATGTTCACATTTAGAAGCTGAAATGTGACAGAAAGTAGAAAACCTTCACATTTAAGCAGCTGAAAGGACTTTTTTCCAACGTTTTCCCCCGTGCCCCGGGTCACCAAGTGGTACTCTGGTTCTCCGCCAGGGGGCAGCGCTGGCTCTCTGCCCCAGGATGAGCGCCTCCTTTCGTGTGAAGTGAGGGGCCATTTCAACGGACTGTACCTCGGTCATTTTGTTCACCTTTTTGAATAAAAGACAACTGTGTTCTGCTCCTCCTCCTCCTCCTCCTCCTCCTCCTCCTCCTCCTCCTCCTCCTCCTCCGGGTCCCTGCCCAGGGCCCTGTGCTGCTAGGTTTTGATTGAGTGACCTTTTTCTCATTCTTTTTCCCCCGTGCCCCTGGTCACCAAGTGGGACTTTGTCCGTTTTTTGCCCCAGCCTGAGCTCCCGCTCTGGGCCACAGCCCCTGCTCACAGAGCCCCCTGCTTCTCTGGCTCTCTGCTCCCCACCCAGGGCGGAGCGCGCCGGCTCTCTGCCCCAGCCTGAGCTCCTGATCTCGGGCCCCCTGCTGTCACAGGGCTTTGAGACCCAGCAGTTTTGCCAAAAACACACATCAAATGCACAATTAAGCCCACGTCAGTGGGCTTACGTCTGCACTCGCTTGACGTTTCTGTCCAGCTTCAAATTGTTCCGTGCCCCTGGTCACCAAAACGTCTCCGTGCCCCTGGTATTTCGAAGCGGACAAATGACAGGAAGTCGAAAATGTTCACATTTAGAAGCTCAGAAGTCACAGAAAGTAGAAAATGATCCTATTTAGAAGCTGACAAATGACAGAGAGTCGAAAATATTCACATTTAGGAGGTCAGAAATGAGAGAAAGTAGAAAATGTTCATATTTAGAAGGTCAGAAGTCACAGAAGGTAGAAAATAATCCTATTTCGGAGGTCGGAAATGAGAGAAAGTAGAAAATGTTCATATTTAGAAGGTCAGAAGTCACAGAAAGTAGAAAATAATCCTATTTCGGAGGTCGGAAATGAGAGAAAGTAGAAAGTGTTCATATTTAGAAGGTCAGAAATGAGAGAAAGTAGAAAATAATCATATTTAGAAGCTGACAAATGACAGAGAGTCGAAAATATTCACATTTAGGAGGTCAGAAATGAGAGAAAGTAGAAAATGTTCATATTTAGAAGGTCAGAAGTCACAGAAAGTAGAAAATAATCCTATTTCGGAGGTCAGAAATGAGAGAAAGTAGAAAATGTTCATATTTAGAAGGTCAGAAATGAGAGAAAGTAGAAAATAATCATATTTAGAAGCTGACAAATGACAGAGAGTCGAAAATATTCACATTGAGGAGGTCAGAAATGAGAGAAAGTGGAAAATGTTCATATTTAGAAGGTCAGAAGTCACAGAAAGTAGAAAATAATCGTATTTAGAAGCTGACAAATGACAGAGAGTCGAAAATATTCACATTTAGGAGGTCAGAAATGAGAGAAAGTAGAAAATGTTCATATTTAGAAGGTCAGAAGTCACAGAAAGTAGAAAATAATCCTATTTCGGAGGTCAGAAATGAGAGAAAGTAGAAAATGTTCATATTTAGAAGGTCAGAAATGAGAGAAAGTAGAAAATAATCATATTTAGAAGCTGACAAATGACAGAGAGTCGAAAATATTCACATTGAGGAGGTCAGAAATGAGAGAAAGTAGAAAATGTTCATATTTAGAAGGTCAGAAGTCACAGAAAGTAGAAAAAAATCGTATTTAGAAGCTGACAAATGACAGAGAGTCGAAAATATTCACATTTAGGAGGTCAGAAATGAGAGAAAGTAGAAAATGTTCATATTTAGAAGGTCAGAAGTCACAGAAAGTAGAAAATAATCCTATTTCGGAGGTCAGAAATGAGAGAAAGTAGAAAATGTTCATATTTAGAAGGTCAGAAATGAGAGAAAGTAGAAAATAATCATATTTAGAAGCTGACAAATGACAGAGAGTCGAAAATATTCACATTGAGGAGGTCAGAAATGAGAGAAAGTAGAAAATGTTCATATTTAGAAGGTCAGAAGTCACAGAAAGTAGAAAAAAATCGTATTTAGAAGCTGACAAATGACAGAGAGTCGAAAATATTCACATTTAGGAGGTCAGAAATGAGAGAAAGTAGAAAATGTTCATATTTAGAAGGTCAGAAGTCACAGAAAGTAGAAAATAATCCTATTTCGGAGGTCAGAAATGAGAGAAAGTAGAAAATGTTCATATTTAGAAGGTCAGAAATGAGAGAAAGTAGAAAATAATCATATTTAGAAGCTGACAAATGACAGAGAGTCGAAAATATTCACATTTAGGAGGTCAGAAATGAGAGAAAGTAGAAAATGTTCATATTTAGAAGGTCAGAAGTCACAGAAGGTAGAAAAAAATCGTATTTAGAAGCTGACAAATGACAGAAAGTCGAAAACATTCACATTTTTGAAGCTGAAATGTGACAGAAAGTGGAAAATATTCACATTTAATACGATAAAAAATGACTGAAAGTAGAACATGTTCACATTTAGAAGCTGAAATGTGACAGAAAGTAGAAAACCTTCACATTTAAGCAGCTGAAAGGACTTTTTTCCAACGTTTTCCCCCGTGCCCCGGGTCACCAAGTGGTACTCTGGTTCTCCGCCAGGGGGCAGCGCTGGCTCTCTGCCCCAGGATGAGCGCCTCCTTTCGTGTGAAGTGAGGGGCCATTTCAACGGACTGTACCTCGGTCATTTTGTTCACCTTTTTGAATAAAAGACAACTGTGTTCTGCTCCTCCTCCTCCTCCTCCTCCTCCTCCTCCTCCTCCTCCTCCTCCGGGTCCCTGCCCAGGGCCCTGTGCTGCTAGGTTTTGATTGAGTGACCTTTTTCTCATTCTTTTTCCCCCGTGCCCCTGGTCACCAAGTGGGACTTTGTCCGTTTTTTGCCCCAGCCTGAGCTCCCGCTCTGGGCCACAGCCCCTGCTCACAGAGCCCCCTGCTTCTCTGGCTCTATGCTCCCCACCCAGGGCGGAGCGCGCCGGCTCTCTGCCCCAGCCTGAGCTCCTGATCTCGGGCCCCCTGCTGTCACAGGGCTTTGAGACCCAGCAGTTTTGCCAAAAACACACATCAAATGCACAATTAAGCCCACGTCAGTGGGCTTACGTCTGCACTCGCTTGACGTTTCTGTCCAGCTTCAAATTGTTCCGTGCCCCTGGTCACCAAAACGTCTCCGTGCCCCTGGTATTTCGAAGCGGACAAATGACAGGAAGTCGAAAATGTTCACATTTAGAAGCTCAGAAGTCACAGAAAGTAGAAAATGATCCTATTTAGAAGCTGACAAATGACAGAGAGTCGAAAATATTCACATTTAGGAGGTCAGAAATGAGAGAAAGTAGAAAATGTTCATATTTAGAAGGTCAGAAGTCACAGAAGGTAGAAAATAATCCTATTTCGGAGGTCGGAAATGAGAGAAAGTAGAAAATGTTCATATTTAGAAGGTCAGAAGTCACAGAAAGTAGAAAATAATCCTATTTCGGAGGTCGGAAATGAGAGAAAGTAGAAAGTGTTCATATTTAGAAGGTCAGAAATGAGAGAAAGTAGAAAATAATCATATTTAGAAGCTGACAAATGACAGAGAGTCGAAAATATTCACATTTAGGAGGTCAGAAATGAGAGACAGTAGAAAATGTTCATATTTAGAAGGTCAGAAGTCACAGAAGGTAGAAAAAAATCGTATTTAGAAGCTGACAAATGACAGAGAGTCGAAAATGTTCACATTTAGGAGGTCAGAAATGAGAGAAAGTAGAAAATGTTCATATTTAGAAGGTCAGAAATGAGAGAAAGTAGAAAATAATCATATTTAGAAGCTGACAAATGACAGAAAGTCGAAAATATTCACATTTAGAAGCTCAGAAATCACAGACAGTCGGATATATTCACATTTAGAAGCTCAGGAATCACAGAACGTCGAAAATGTTCACATTTGGGAGGTCAGAAATGAGAGAAAGTAGAAAATGTTCATATTTAGAAGGTCAGAAGTCACAGAAGGTAGAAAAAAAACGTATTTAGAAGCTGACAAATGACAGAGAGTCGAAAATATTCACATTTAGGAGGTCAGAAATGAGAGAAAGTAGAAAATGTTCATATTTAGAAGTTTAGAAGTCACAGAAGGTAGAAAATGTTCATATTTAGAAGGTCAGAAGTCACAGAAAGTAGAAAATAATCCTATTTAGAAGCTGACAAATGAAAGAAAGTGGAAAATATTCACATTTAGAAGCTCAGAAATCACAGACAGTCGGAAATATTCACATTTAGAAGCTCAGGAATCACAGAAGGTAGAAAATAATCCTATTAGGGAGGTCAGAAATGAGAGAAAGTAGAAAATGTTCATATTTAGAAGGTCAGAAGTCACAGAAAGTAGAAAATAATCCTATTTAGGAGGTCAGAAATGAGAGAAAGTAGAAAATGTTCATATTTAGAAGCTGACAAATGACAGAAAGTCGAAAATATTCACATTTAGGAGGTCAGAAATTAGAGAAAGTAGAAAGTGTTCATATTTAGAAGGTCAGAAGTCACAGAAAGTAGAAAATAATCCTATTTAGGAGGTCAGAAGTCACAGAAAGTAGAAAATAATCCTATTTAGAAGCTGACAAATGACAGAGAGTCGAAAATATTCACATTGAGGCGGTCAGAAATGAGAGAAAGTAGAAAATGTTCATATTTAGAAGGTCAGAAGTCACAGAAAGTAGAAAATAATCGTATTTAGAAGCTGACAAATGACAGAGAGTCGAAAATATTCACATTTAGGAGGTCAGAAATGAGAGAAAGTAGAAAATGTTCATATTTAGAAGGTCAGAAGTCACAGAAAGTAGAAAATAATCCTATTTCGGAGGTCAGAAATGAGAGAAAGTAGAAAATGTTCATATTTAGAAGGTCAGAAATGAGAGAAAGTAGAAAATAATCATATTTAGAAGCTGACAAATGACAGAGAGTCGAAAATATTCACATTGAGGAGGTCAGAAATGAGAGAAAGTGGAAAATGTTCATATTTAGAAGGTCAGAAGTCACAGAAAGTAGAAAATAATCGTATTTAGAAGCTGACAAATGACAGAGAGTCGAAAATATTCACATTTAGGAGGTCAGAAATGAGAGAAAGTAGAAAATGTTCATATTTAGAAGGTCAGAAGTCACAGAAAGTAGAAAATAATCCTATTTCGGAGGTCAGAAATGAGAGAAAGTAGAAAATGTTCATATTTAGAAGGTCAGAAATGAGAGAAAGTAGAAAATAATCATATTTAGAAGCTGACAAATGACAGAGAGTCGAAAATATTCACATTGAGGAGGTCAGAAATGAGAGAAAGTAGAAAATGTTCATATTTAGAAGGTCAGAAGTCACAGAAAGTAGAAAAAAATCGTATTTAGAAGCTGACAAATGACAGAGAGTCGAAAATATTCACATTTAGGAGGTCAGAAATGAGAGAAAGTAGAAAATGTTCATATTTAGAAGGTCAGAAGTCACAGAAAGTAGAAAATAATCCTATTTCGGAGGTCAGAAATGAGAGAAAGTAGAAAATGTTCATATTTAGAAGGTCAGAAATGAGAGAAAGTAGAAAATAATCATATTTAGAAGCTGACAAATGACAGAGAGTCGAAAATATTCACATTTAGGAGGTCAGAAATGAGAGAAAGTAGAAAATGTTCATATTTAGAAGGTCAGAAGTCACAGAAGGTAGAAAAAAATCGTATTTAGAAGCTGACAAATGACAGAAAGTCGAAAACATTCACATTTTTGAAGCTGAAATGTGACAGAAAGTGGAAAATATTCACATTTAATACGATAAAAAATGACTGAAAGTAGAACATGTTCACATTTAGAAGCTGAAATGTGACAGAAAGTAGAAAACCTTCACATTTAAGCAGCTGAAAGGACTTTTTTCCAACGTTTTCCCCCGTGCCCCGGGTCACCAAGTGGTACTCTGGTTCTCCGCCAGGGGGCAGCGCTGGCTCTCTGCCCCAGGATGAGCGCCTCCTTTCGTGTGAAGTGAGGGGCCATTTCAACGGACTGTACCTCGGTCATTTTGTTCACCTTTTTGAATAAAAGACAACTGTGTTCTGCTCCTCCTCCTCCTCCTCCTCCTCCTCCTCCTCCTCCTCCTCCTCCGGGTCCCTGCCCAGGGCCCTGTGCTGCTAGGTTTTGATTGAGTGACCTTTTTCTCATTCTTTTTCCCCCGTGCCCCTGGTCACCAAGTGGGACTTTGTCCGTTTTTTGCCCCAGCCTGAGCTCCCGCTCTGGGCCACAGCCCCTGCTCACAGAGCCCCCTGCTTCTCTGGCTCTATGCTCCCCACCCAGGGCGGAGCGCGCCGGCTCTCTGCCCCAGCCTGAGCTCCTGATCTCGGGCCCCCTGCTGTCACAGGGCTTTGAGACCCAGCAGTTTTGCCAAAAACACACATCAAATGCACAATTAAGCCCACGTCAGTGGGCTTACGTCTGCACTCGCTTGACGTTTCTGTCCAGCTTCAAATTGTTCCGTGCCCCTGGTCACCAAAACGTCTCCGTGCCCCTGGTATTTCGAAGCGGACAAATGACAGGAAGTCGAAAATGTTCACATTTAGAAGCTCAGAAGTCACAGAAAGTAGAAAATGATCCTATTTAGAAGCTGACAAATGACAGAGAGTCGAAAATATTCACATTTAGGAGGTCAGAAATGAGAGAAAGTAGAAAATGTTCATATTTAGAAGGTCAGAAGTCACAGAAGGTAGAAAATAATCCTATTTCGGAGGTCGGAAATGAGAGAAAGTAGAAAATGTTCATATTTAGAAGGTCAGAAGTCACAGAAAGTAGAAAATAATCCTATTTCGGAGGTCGGAAATGAGAGAAAGTAGAAAGTGTTCATATTTAGAAGGTCAGAAATGAGAGAAAGTAGAAAATAATCATATTTAGAAGCTGACAAATGACAGAGAGTCGAAAATATTCACATTTAGGAGGTCAGAAATGAGAGACAGTAGAAAATGTTCATATTTAGAAGGTCAGAAGTCACAGAAGGTAGAAAAAAATCGTATTTAGAAGCTGACAAATGACAGAGAGTCGAAAATGTTCACATTTAGGAGGTCAGAAATGAGAGAAAGTAGAAAATGTTCATATTTAGAAGGTCAGAAATGAGAGAAAGTAGAAAATAATCATATTTAGAAGCTGACAAATGACAGAAAGTCGAAAATATTCACATTTAGAAGCTCAGAAATCACAGACAGTCGGATATATTCACATTTAGAAGCTCAGGAATCACAGAACGTCGAAAATGTTCACATTTGGGAGGTCAGAAATGAGAGAAAGTAGAAAATGTTCATATTTAGAAGGTCAGAAGTCACAGAAGGTAGAAAAAAAACGTATTTAGAAGCTGACAAATGACAGAGAGTCGAAAATATTCACATTTAGGAGGTCAGAAATGAGAGAAAGTAGAAAATGTTCATATTTAGAAGTTTAGAAGTCACAGAAGGTAGAAAATGTTCATATTTAGAAGGTCAGAAGTCACAGAAAGTAGAAAATAATCCTATTTAGAAGCTGACAAATGAAAGAAAGTGGAAAATATTCACATTTAGAAGCTCAGAAATCACAGACA
This sequence comes from Solea solea, assembly GCF_958295425.1. NCBI lineage: Eukaryota > Metazoa > Chordata > Actinopteri > Pleuronectiformes > Soleidae > Solea > Solea solea. The sequence goes on along the minus strand of NC_081152.1, from coordinate 23,700,940 downwards.
GTCGGAAATATTCACATTTAGAAGCTCAGGAATCACAGAAGGTAGAAAATAATCCTATTAGGGAGGTCAGAAATGAGAGAAAGTAGAAAATGTTCATATTTAGAAGGTCAGAAGTCACAGAAAGTAGAAAATAATCCTATTTAGGAGGTCAGAAATGAGAGAAAGTAGAAAATGTTCATATTTAGAAGCTGACAAATGACAGAAAGTCGAAAATATTCACATTTAGGAGGTCAGAAATTAGAGAAAGTAGAAAGTGTTCATATTTAGAAGGTCAGAAGTCACAGAAAGTAGAAAATAATCCTATTTAGGAGGTCAGAAGTCACAGAAAGTAGAAAATAATCCTATTTAGAAGCTGACAAATGACAGAGAGTCGAAAATATTCACATTGAGGCGGGGCGGTCAGAAATGAGAGAAAGTAGAAAATGTTCATATTTAGAAGGTCAGAAGTCACAGAAAGTAGAAAATAATCGTATTTAGAAGCTGACAAATGACAGAGAGTCGAAAATATTCACATTTAGGAGGTCAGAAATGAGAGAAAGTAGAAAATGTTCATATTTAGAAGGTCAGAAGTCACAGAAAGTAGAAAATAATCCTATTTCGGAGGTCAGAAATGAGAGAAAGTAGAAAATGTTCATATTTAGAAGGTCAGAAATGAGAGAAAGTAGAAAATAATCATATTTAGAAGCTGACAAATGACAGAGAGTCGAAAATATTCACATTGAGGAGGTCAGAAATGAGAGAAAGTGGAAAATGTTCATATTTAGAAGGTCAGAAGTCACAGAAAGTAGAAAATAATCGTATTTAGAAGCTGACAAATGACAGAGAGTCGAAAATATTCACATTTAGGAGGTCAGAAATGAGAGAAAGTAGAAAATGTTCATATTTAGAAGGTCAGAAGTCACAGAAAGTAGAAAATAATCCTATTTCGGAGGTCAGAAATGAGAGAAAGTAGAAAATGTTCATATTTAGAAGGTCAGAAATGAGAGAAAGTAGAAAATAATCATATTTAGAAGCTGACAAATGACAGAGAGTCGAAAATATTCACATTGAGGAGGTCAGAAATGAGAGAAAGTAGAAAATGTTCATATTTAGAAGGTCAGAAGTCACAGAAAGTAGAAAAAAATCGTATTTAGAAGCTGACAAATGACAGAGAGTCGAAAATATTCACATTTAGGAGGTCAGAAATGAGAGAAAGTAGAAAATGTTCATATTTAGAAGGTCAGAAGTCACAGAAAGTAGAAAATAATCCTATTTCGGAGGTCAGAAATGAGAGAAAGTAGAAAATGTTCATATTTAGAAGGTCAGAAATGAGAGAAAGTAGAAAATAATCATATTTAGAAGCTGACAAATGACAGAGAGTCGAAAATATTCACATTTAGGAGGTCAGAAATGAGAGAAAGTAGAAAATGTTCATATTTAGAAGGTCAGAAGTCACAGAAGGTAGAAAAAAATCGTATTTAGAAGCTGACAAATGACAGAAAGTCGAAAACATTCACATTTTTGAAGCTGAAATGTGACAGAAAGTGGAAAATATTCACATTTAATACGATAAAAAATGACTGAAAGTAGAACATGTTCACATTTAGAAGCTGAAATGTGACAGAAAGTAGAAAACCTTCACATTTAAGCAGCTGAAAGGACTTTTTTCCAACGTTTTCCCCCGTGCCCCGGGTCACCAAGTGGTACTCTGGTTCTCCGCCAGGGGGCAGCGCTGGCTCTCTGCCCCAGGATGAGCGCCTCCTTTCGTGTGAAGTGAGGGGCCATTTCAACGGACTGTACCTCGGTCATTTTGTTCACCTTTTTGAATAAAAGACAACTGTGTTCTGCTCCTCCTCCTCCTCCTCCTCCTCCTCCTCCTCCTCCTCCTCCTCCTCCTCCGGGTCCCTGCCCAGGGCCCTGTGCTGCTAGGTTTTGATTGAGTGACCTTTTTCTCATTCTTTTTCCCCCGTGCCCCTGGTCACCAAGTGGGACTTTGTCCGTTTTTTGCCCCAGCCTGAGCTCCCGCTCTGGGCCACAGCCCCTGCTCACAGAGCCCCCTGCTTCTCTGGCTCTCTGCTCCCCACCCAGGGCGGAGCGCGCCGGCTCTCTGCCCCAGCCTGAACTCCTGATCTCGGGCCCCCTGCTGTCACAGGGCTTTGAGACCCAGCAGTTTTGCCAAAAACACACATCAAATGCACAATTAAGCCCACGTCAGTGGGCTTACGTCTGCACTCGCTTGACGTTTCTGTCCAGCTTCAAATTGTTCCGTGCCCCTGGTCACCAAAACGTCTCCGTGCCCCTGGTATTTCGAAGCGGACAAATGACAGGAAGTCGAAAATGTTCACATTTAGAAGCTCAGAAGTCACAGAAAGTAGAAAATGATCCTATTTAGAAGCTGACAAATGACAGAGAGTCGAAAATATTCACATTTAGGAGGTCAGAAATGAGAGAAAGTAGAAAATGTTCATATTTAGAAGGTCAGAAGTCACAGAAGGTAGAAAATAATCCTATTTCGGAGGTCGGAAATGAGAGAAAGTAGAAAATGTTCATATTTAGAAGGTCAGAAGTCACAGAAAGTAGAAAATAATCCTATTTCGGAGGTCGGAAATGAGAGAAAGTAGAAAGTGTTCATATTTAGAAGGTCAGAAATGAGAGAAAGTAGAAAATAATCATATTTAGAAGCTGACAAATGACAGAGAGTCGAAAATATTCACATTTAGGAGGTCAGAAATGAGAGAAAGTAGAAAATGTTCATATTTAGAAGGTCAGAAGTCACAGAAAGTAGAAAATAATCCTATTTCGGAGGTCAGAAATGAGAGAAAGTAGAAAATGTTCATATTTAGAAGGTCAGAAATGAGAGAAAGTAGAAAATAATCATATTTAGAAGCTGACAAATGACAGAGAGTCGAAAATATTCACATTGAGGAGGTCAGAAATGAGAGAAAGTGGAAAATGTTCATATTTAGAAGGTCAGAAGTCACAGAAAGTAGAAAATAATCGTATTTAGAAGCTGACAAATGACAGAGAGTCGAAAATATTCACATTTAGGAGGTCAGAAATGAGAGAAAGTAGAAAATGTTCATATTTAGAAGGTCAGAAGTCACAGAAAGTAGAAAATAATCCTATTTCGGAGGTCAGAAATGAGAGAAAGTAGAAAATGTTCATATTTAGAAGGTCAGAAATGAGAGAAAGTAGAAAATAATCATATTTAGAAGCTGACAAATGACAGAGAGTCGAAAATATTCACATTGAGGAGGTCAGAAATGAGAGAAAGTAGAAAATGTTCATATTTAGAAGGTCAGAAGTCACAGAAAGTAGAAAAAAATCGTATTTAGAAGCTGACAAATGACAGAGAGTCGAAAATATTCACATTTAGGAGGTCAGAAATGAGAGAAAGTAGAAAATGTTCATATTTAGAAGGTCAGAAGTCACAGAAAGTAGAAAATAATCCTATTTCGGAGGTCAGAAATGAGAGAAAGTAGAAAATGTTCATATTTAGAAGGTCAGAAATGAGAGAAAGTAGAAAATAATCATATTTAGAAGCTGACAAATGACAGAGAGTCGAAAATATTCACATTGAGGAGGTCAGAAATGAGAGAAAGTAGAAAATGTTCATATTTAGAAGGTCAGAAGTCACAGAAAGTAGAAAAAAATCGTATTTAGAAGCTGACAAATGACAGAGAGTCGAAAATATTCACATTTAGGAGGTCAGAAATGAGAGAAAGTAGAAAATGTTCATATTTAGAAGGTCAGAAGTCACAGAAAGTAGAAAATAATCCTATTTCGGAGGTCAGAAATGAGAGAAAGTAGAAAATGTTCATATTTAGAAGGTCAGAAATGAGAGAAAGTAGAAAATAATCATATTTAGAAGCTGACAAATGACAGAGAGTCGAAAATATTCACATTTAGGAGGTCAGAAATGAGAGAAAGTAGAAAATGTTCATATTTAGAAGGTCAGAAGTCACAGAAGGTAGAAAAAAATCGTATTTAGAAGCTGACAAATGACAGAAAGTCGAAAACATTCACATTTTTGAAGCTGAAATGTGACAGAAAGTGGAAAATATTCACATTTAATACGATAAAAAATGACTGAAAGTAGAACATGTTCACATTTAGAAGCTGAAATGTGACAGAAAGTAGAAAACCTTCACATTTAAGCAGCTGAAAGGACTTTTTTCCAACGTTTTCCCCCGTGCCCCGGGTCACCAAGTGGTACTCTGGTTCTCCGCCAGGGGGCAGCGCTGGCTCTCTGCCCCAGGATGAGCGCCTCCTTTCGTGTGAAGTGAGGGGCCATTTCAACGGACTGTACCTCGGTCATTTTGTTCACCTTTTTGAATAAAAGACAACTGTGTTCTGCTCCTCCTCCTCCTCCTCCTCCTCCTCCTCCTCCTCCTCCTCCTCCGGGTCCCTGCCCAGGGCCCTGTGCTGCTAGGTTTTGATTGAGTGACCTTTTTCTCATTCTTTTTCCCCCGTGCCCCTGGTCACCAAGTGGGACTTTGTCCGTTTTTTGCCCCAGCCTGAGCTCCCGCTCTGGGCCACAGCCCCTGCTCACAGAGCCCCCTGCTTCTCTGGCTCTATGCTCCCCACCCAGGGCGGAGCGCGCCGGCTCTCTGCCCCAGCCTGAGCTCCTGATCTCGGGCCCCCTGCTGTCACAGGGCTTTGAGACCCAGCAGTTTTGCCAAAAACACACATCAAATGCACAATTAAGCCCACGTCAGTGGGCTTACGTCTGCACTCGCTTGACGTTTCTGTCCAGCTTCAAATTGTTCCGTGCCCCTGGTCACCAAAACGTCTCCGTGCCCCTGGTATTTCGAAGCGGACAAATGACAGGAAGTCGAAAATGTTCACATTTAGAAGCTCAGAAGTCACAGAAAGTAGAAAATGATCCTATTTAGAAGCTGACAAATGACAGAGAGTCGAAAATATTCACATTTAGGAGGTCAGAAATGAGAGAAAGTAGAAAATGTTCATATTTAGAAGGTCAGAAGTCACAGAAGGTAGAAAATAATCCTATTTCGGAGGTCGGAAATGAGAGAAAGTAGAAAATGTTCATATTTAGAAGGTCAGAAGTCACAGAAAGTAGAAAATAATCCTATTTCGGAGGTCGGAAATGAGAGAAAGTAGAAAGTGTTCATATTTAGAAGGTCAGAAATGAGAGAAAGTAGAAAATAATCATATTTAGAAGCTGACAAATGACAGAGAGTCGAAAATATTCACATTTAGGAGGTCAGAAATGAGAGACAGTAGAAAATGTTCATATTTAGAAGGTCAGAAGTCACAGAAGGTAGAAAAAAATCGTATTTAGAAGCTGACAAATGACAGAGAGTCGAAAATGTTCACATTTAGGAGGTCAGAAATGAGAGAAAGTAGAAAATGTTCATATTTAGAAGGTCAGAAATGAGAGAAAGTAGAAAATAATCATATTTAGAAGCTGACAAATGACAGAAAGTCGAAAATATTCACATTTAGAAGCTCAGAAATCACAGACAGTCGGATATATTCACATTTAGAAGCTCAGGAATCACAGAACGTCGAAAATGTTCACATTTGGGAGGTCAGAAATGAGAGAAAGTAGAAAATGTTCATATTTAGAAGGTCAGAAGTCACAGAAGGTAGAAAAAAAACGTATTTAGAAGCTGACAAATGACAGAGAGTCGAAAATATTCACATTTAGGAGGTCAGAAATGAGAGAAAGTAGAAAATGTTCATATTTAGAAGTTTAGAAGTCACAGAAGGTAGAAAATGTTCATATTTAGAAGGTCAGAAGTCACAGAAAGTAGAAAATAATCCTATTTAGAAGCTGACAAATGAAAGAAAGTGGAAAATATTCACATTTAGAAGCTCAGAAATCACAGACAGTCGGAAATATTCACATTTAGAAGCTCAGGAATCACAGAAGGTAGAAAATAATCCTATTAGGGAGGTCAGAAATGAGAGAAAGTAGAAAATGTTCATATTTAGAAGGTCAGAAGTCACAGAAAGTAGAAAATAATCCTATTTAGGAGGTCAGAAATGAGAGAAAGTAGAAAATGTTCATATTTAGAAGCTGACAAATGACAGAAAGTCGAAAATATTCACATTTAGGAGGTCAGAAATTAGAGAAAGTAGAAAGTGTTCATATTTAGAAGGTCAGAAGTCACAGAAAGTAGAAAATAATCCTATTTAGGAGGTCAGAAGTCACAGAAAGTAGAAAATAATCCTATTTAGAAGCTGACAAATGACAGAGAGTCGAAAATATTCACATTGAGGCGGTCAGAAATGAGAGAAAGTAGAAAATGTTCATATTTAGAAGGTCAGAAGTCACAGAAAGTAGAAAATAATCGTATTTAGAAGCTGACAAATGACAGAGAGTCGAAAATATTCACATTTAGGAGGTCAGAAATGAGAGAAAGTAGAAAATGTTCATATTTAGAAGGTCAGAAGTCACAGAAAGTAGAAAATAATCCTATTTCGGAGGTCAGAAATGAGAGAAAGTAGAAAATGTTCATATTTAGAAGGTCAGAAATGAGAGAAAGTAGAAAATAATCATATTTAGAAGCTGACAAATGACAGAGAGTCGAAAATATTCACATTGAGGAGGTCAGAAATGAGAGAAAGTGGAAAATGTTCATATTTAGAAGGTCAGAAGTCACAGAAAGTAGAAAATAATCGTATTTAGAAGCTGACAAATGACAGAGAGTCGAAAATATTCACATTTAGGAGGTCAGAAATGAGAGAAAGTAGAAAATGTTCATATTTAGAAGGTCAGAAGTCACAGAAAGTAGAAAATAATCCTATTTCGGAGGTCAGAAATGAGAGAAAGTAGAAAATGTTCATATTTAGAAGGTCAGAAATGAGAGAAAGTAGAAAATAATCATATTTAGAAGCTGACAAATGACAGAGAGTCGAAAATATTCACATTGAGGAGGTCAGAAATGAGAGAAAGTAGAAAATGTTCATATTTAGAAGGTCAGAAGTCACAGAAAGTAGAAAAAAATCGTATTTAGAAGCTGACAAATGACAGAGAGTCGAAAATATTCACATTTAGGAGGTCAGAAATGAGAGAAAGTAGAAAATGTTCATATTTAGAAGGTCAGAAGTCACAGAAAGTAGAAAATAATCCTATTTCGGAGGTCAGAAATGAGAGAAAGTAGAAAATGTTCATATTTAGAAGGTCAGAAATGAGAGAAAGTAGAAAATAATCATATTTAGAAGCTGACAAATGACAGAGAGTCGAAAATATTCACATTTAGGAGGTCAGAAATGAGAGAAAGTAGAAAATGTTCATATTTAGAAGGTCAGAAGTCACAGAAAGTAGAAAATAATCCTATTTCGGAGGTCAGAAATGAGAGAAAGTAGAAAATGTTCATATTTAGAAGGTCAGAAATGAGAGAAAGTAGAAAATAATCATATTTAGAAGCTGACAAATGACAGAGAGTCGAAAATATTCACATTTAGGAGGTCAGAAATGAGAGAAAGTAGAAAATGTTCATATTTAGAAGGTCAGAAGTCACAGAAGGTAGAAAAAAATCGTATTTAGAAGCTGACAAATGACAGAAAGTCGAAAACATTCACATTTTTGAAGCTGAAATGTGACAGAAAGTGGAAAATATTCACATTTAATACGATAAAAAATGACTGAAAGTAGAACATGTTCACATTTAGAAGCTGAAATGTGACAGAAAGTAGAAAACCTTCACATTTAAGCAGCTGAAAGGACTTTTTTCCAACGTTTTCCCCCGTGCCCCGGGTCACCAAGTGGTACTCTGGTTCTCCGCCAGGGGGCAGCGCTGGCTCTCTGCCCCAGGATGAGCGCCTCCTTTCGTGTGAAGTGAGGGGCCATTTCAACGGACTGTACCTCGGTCATTTTGTTCACCTTTTTGAATAAAAGACAACTGTGTTCTGCTCCTCCTCCTCCTCCTCCTCCTCCTCCTCCTCCTCCTCCTCCTCCGGGTCCCTGCCCAGGGCCCTGTGCTGCTAGGTTTTGATTGAGTGACCTTTTTCTCATTCTTTTTCCCCCGTGCCCCTGGTCACCAAGTGGGACTTTGTCCGTTTTTTGCCCCAGCCTGAGCTCCCGCTCTGGGCCACAGCCCCTGCTCACAGAGCCCCCTGCTTCTCTGGCTCTCTGCTCCCCACCCAGGGCGGAGCGCGCCGGCTCTCTGCCCCAGCCTGAGCTCCTGATCTCGGGCCCCCTGCTGTCACAGGGCTTTGAGACCCAGCAGTTTTGCCAAAAACACACATCAAATGCACAATTAAGCCCACGTCAGTGGGCTTACGTCTGCACTCGCTTGACGTTTCTGTCCAGCTTCAAATTGTTCCGTGCCCCTGGTCACCAAAACGTCTCCGTGCCCCTGGTATTTCGAAGCGGACAAATGACAGGAAGTCGAAAATGTTCACATTTAGAAGCTCAGAAGTCACAGAAAGTAGAAAATGATCCTATTTAGAAGCTGACAAATGACAGAGAGTCGAAAATATTCACATTTAGGAGGTCAGAAATGAGAGAAAGTAGAAAATGTTCATATTTAGAAGGTCAGAAGTCACAGAAGGTAGAAAATAATCCTATTTCGGAGGTCGGAAATGAGAGAAAGTAGAAAATGTTCATATTTAGAAGGTCAGAAGTCACAGAAAGTAGAAAATAATCCTATTTCGGAGGTCGGAAATGAGAGAAAGTAGAAAGTGTTCATATTTAGAAGGTCAGAAATGAGAGAAAGTAGAAAATAATCATATTTAGAAGCTGACAAATGACAGAGAGTCGAAAATATTCACATTTAGGAGGTCAGAAATGAGAGAAAGTAGAAAATGTTCATATTTAGAAGGTCAGAAGTCACAGAAAGTAGAAAATAATCCTATTTCGGAGGTCAGAAATGAGAGAAAGTAGAAAATGTTCATATTTAGAAGGTCAGAAATGAGAGAAAGTAGAAAATAATCATATTTAGAAGCTGACAAATGACAGAGAGTCGAAAATATTCACATTGAGGAGGTCAGAAATGAGAGAAAGTGGAAAATGTTCATATTTAGAAGGTCAGAAGTCACAGAAAGTAGAAAATAATCGTATTTAGAAGCTGACAAATGACAGAGAGTCGAAAATATTCACATTTAGGAGGTCAGAAATGAGAGAAAGTAGAAAATGTTCATATTTAGAAGGTCAGAAGTCACAGAAAGTAGAAAATAATCCTATTTCGGAGGTCAGAAATGAGAGAAAGTAGAAAATGTTCATATTTAGAAGGTCAGAAATGAGAGAAAGTAGAAAATAATCATATTTAGAAGCTGACAAATGACAGAGAGTCGAAAATATTCACATTGAGGAGGTCAGAAATGAGAGAAAGTAGAAAATGTTCATATTTAGAAGGTCAGAAGTCACAGAAAGTAGAAAAAAATCGTATTTAGAAGCTGACAAATGACAGAGAGTCGAAAATATTCACATTTAGGAGGTCAGAAATGAGAGAAAGTAGAAAATGTTCATATTTAGAAGGTCAGAAGTCACAGAAAGTAGAAAATAATCCTATTTCGGAGGTCAGAAATGAGAGAAAGTAGAAAATGTTCATATTTAGAAGGTCAGAAATGAGAGAAAGTAGAAAATAATCATATTTAGAAGCTGACAAATGACAGAGAGTCGAAAATATTCACATTGAGGAGGTCAGAAATGAGAGAAAGTAGAAAATGTTCATATTTAGAAGGTCAGAAGTCACAGAAAGTAGAAAAAAATCGTATTTAGAAGCTGACAAATGACAGAGAGTCGAAAATATTCACATTTAGGAGGTCAGAAATGAGAGAAAGTAGAAAATGTTCATATTTAGAAGGTCAGAAGTCACAGAAAGTAGAAAATAATCCTATTTCGGAGGTCAGAAATGAGAGAAAGTAGAAAATGTTCATATTTAGAAGGTCAGAAATGAGAGAAAGTAGAAAATAATCATATTTAGAAGCTGACAAATGACAGAGAGTCGAAAATATTCACATTTAGGAGGTCAGAAATGAGAGAAAGTAGAAAATGTTCATATTTAGAAGGTCAGAAGTCACAGAAGGTAGAAAAAAATCGTATTTAGAAGCTGACAAATGACAGAAAGTCGAAAACATTCACATTTTTGAAGCTGAAATGTGACAGAAAGTGGAAAATATTCACATTTAATACGATAAAAAATGACTGAAAGTAGAACATGTTCACATTTAGAAGCTGAAATGTGACAGAAAGTAGAAAACCTTCACATTTAAGCAGCTGAAAGGACTTTTTTCCAACGTTTTCCCCCGTGCCCCGGGTCACCAAGTGGTACTCTGGTTCTCCGCCAGGGGGCAGCGCTGGCTCTCTGCCCCAGGATGAGCGCCTCCTTTCGTGTGAAGTGAGGGGCCATTTCAACGGACTGTACCTCGGTCATTTTGTTCACCTTTTTGAATAAAAGACAACTGTGTTCTGCTCCTCCTCCTCCTCCTCCTCCTCCTCCTCCTCCTCCTCCTCCTCCTCCTCCTCCTCCGGGTCCCTGCCCAGGGCCCTGTGCTGCTAGGTTTTGATTGAGTGACCTTTTTCTCATTCTTTTTCCCCCGTGCCCCTGGTCACCAAGTGGGACTTTGTCCGTTTTTTGCCCCAGCCTGAGCTCCCGCTCTGGGCCACAGCCCCTGCTCACAGAGCCCCCTGCTTCTCTGGCTCTCTGCTCCCCACCCAGGGCGGAGCGCGCCGGCTCTCTGCCCCAGCCTGAGCTCCTGATCTCGGGCCCCCTGCTGTCACAGGGCTTTGAGACCCAGCAGTTTTGCCAAAAACACACATCAAATGCACAATTAAGCCCACGTCAGTGGGCTTACGTCTGCACTCGCTTGACGTTTCTGTCCAGCTTCAAATTGTTCCGTGCCCCTGGTCACCAAAACGTCTCCGTGCCCCTGGTATTTCGAAGCGGACAACATTACATTACATTACATGTCATTTAGCAGACGCTTTTATCCAAAGCGACTTACAATAAGTGCATTTAAACATTTGGGTACAAATAAGAGCTAGAAGTAAGTAAGAGCTTCAAGTAAATCAAACTATGAAGTACTAGTCATAAGTGCGATATATATATATATATATTTTTTATGGTCATCAAGTGTCACACCCAGGTTCCTTGCGGTATGAGACGGAGTTACCACAGAGTTGTCGAGGGTGATGGTTAGGTCTGTGGTGGGAGAGCCCTTTCCTGGGAGAAAAAGAAACTCAGTCTTGTTGAGATTGAGTTTCAGGTGATGGTCAGACATCCACTGAGAGATGTCGGTCAGACAAGCGGAGATCCGTTCTGCTACATTTGTGTCGGAGCTGGGAAAAGAGAGGATGAGTTGGGTGTCGTCGGCGTAGCTGTGATAGGAAAAACCATGAGAGAGAATAACAGAACCAAGAGAGTTGGTGTATAGAGAGAAGAGGAGAGGGCCCAAGACAGAACCCTGAGGGACCCCAGTAGCTAGAGGACAGGGTTCCGACACCGATCCTCTCCAGGTTACTCTGTATGTTCGGTTTTGAAGATAGGACGAGAGTAGGGTAAGTGCAGATCCTGAGACACCTAGTTCTTGAAGGGAGGAAATAAGGATCTGGTGGTTAACTGTGTCAAACGCTGCAGAAAGGTCCAAGAGGATGAGCCCAGAGGAGAGAGAGGCAGCCCTGGCAGTGTGGAGTTGCTCAGTGACAGCAAGGAGTGCAGTTTCGGTCGAGTGACCTGCTTTAAAACCAGACTGAAGAGGATCAAGAAGGTTGTTCCGGTGAAGGTAGGAGGAGAGTTGATTAAAGATAGCACGCTCCAGAGTTTTGGAGAGAAAAGGAAGAAGAGAGACAGGTCTGTAGTTATTTACTTCAGACGGGTCAAGGGTGGGTTTTTTAAGGAGGGGGGTCACTCTGGCCTCTTTAAGAGAGTCCGGAAAGCAACCAGATGATAGAGATGTGTTAATGAGGTGGGTGAGGAAAGGCAGAAGATCAGAAGCAATTGACTGAAGAAGGTGAGAGGGGATAGGGTCAAGGGGGCAGGAGGTGGGGCGGGCAGAGGTTATTAGGGAAAGAACTTGATCCTGAGATAGAGGGGTGAAAGAGGATAGAGAAGGAGCAGAATTTGTGGTTGGTAGAGAGGTGAGATCAGGAGGTGGGGTTGAGAAAGAAGAGCGAATGTCATCTACTTTCTTTGTGAAGTAGTTGACAAAGTGAATTGGTAGAAGGGAGGAGGGAGGAGGGGGGGTGGGGGGATCAAGGAGGTTAGAGAAGATCGAGAAAAGTTTTTTGGGGTTAGAGAAAGAGGATTGAATTTTAGTCTGATAGAAAGATTGTTTGGCTGCAGAGATAGAGGCAGTGAGGGTGGAGAGAAGAGAGTGATAGGAAAGCAGGTCGTCAGGGAGTTTTGATTTCCTCCATTTCCTTTCTGCTGCCCGTATCGTGGCTCTCTCAGTACGCACTGAGTCCGACAACCACGGGGCTGGGGAGGACTTACGAACCCGCCGTGAAGTAAGAGGACAGAGAGAGTCAAGAGAGGAGGACAGAGTACAGAGGAATGTGTCTGTGGCAGAGTTGGGATGCATGAGGGAGAAGGAGTCAGCTGAAGGAAGTGCTGATAGAACAGTTGAGGAGAGAGAGTAGGGAGAGAGAGAGCGAATGTTGCGACGGACAAGTGCAGTATCTGATGAGATGAGATCATCAGATTGGGAGAGTGGGAGAGAGTAGGAAATGAAGAAATGATCAGAGACATGAAGTGGAGTTACCGTGAGGTCGGAGGTGGAGCAGTTTCTGGTGAAGATGAGGTCAAGGTGGTTGCCAGCTTTGTGAGTTGGTGGAGAAGGAGCAAGTGAGAGAGAAAGAGACGAAAGTAGAAATAGTAGATCGGATGACTTCTCTGACTGGATGTTGAAGTCACCAAGAAGAACAAGTGGTGGGCCATTTTCTGGGATGTTTGAGAGGAGGACATCTAGTTCCTCCAAGAAGTGTCCTAATGGGCCTGGTGGACGGTAGATGACAATAATGATTAGTTTGACTGGGTGAGTTACAGTTACAGCATGAAATTCAAACGGCTGTGAAGAGAAGTGTGGCAGTGGGTAAAGAGTGAAAGTCCAGTTGGGGTTGATGAGCAGACCTGTCCCACCACCTCTTCCAGTGGATCTGGGTGTGTGGGAGAAGGAGTGGGCGGAGGAGAGAGCTGCAGGGGTGGCTGTGTTGGAGGGTGTTATCCAAGTCTCAGTGAGAGCAAGGAAGTCCAGGCATTGCTCAGTAGCAAAGCCGGAAATGAACTCAGTCTTGCGGGTAGCTGACTGGCAGTTCCACAGGCCCCCTGCGACAAGGTGTTGGATGTGTGTGGAGCGGGTGGGATAGATAAGTGAGGACAGGTTACGGTGATGCTGTGAGTGATTGTGAGGTTTGTAGTATCTATGAGAAGAGACATGAACAGGAATGGAAAAAAGGCACATATGTGAAAGGTCGAAAACACTTGCAGACAGGTACTTAGCCCCGTTAGCCTCCTTGTTAGACTCCGGTTTAGACTCCTTTGTCTTTGTCTTCCTGAGTCTTCGTCTGAAGAGTCTGCCACTGAAGCTACCGCTTCAAAGTCAGTGCTGCTTCTTAAAAGACACCTGATTAGGTGCTGATTAGTTGCAGCTGAGTGGCCACTCCCTGATTAGGTGCTGATTAGTTACAGCTGTGTTGGCCACTCCCCTTGAAACTTCTCACCTGGTGATGGTGATGGCTCAATAGAAACTAGGTCAAAGCAGCAACAATAACAACTTTCTTTTTGACCTAGCAGACAAAATATCTTTACAAAACTTTCACCTTAATTAAACAGACAAGTCAAAAGTCACAAAAGTCAAGCAACCAGCTACATACAATAGCAATTATTGAAATAGCAACCAAATAAGAAAGACCTACAGAAGTGATACTTAGCTTAATTCCAGTAGTCCTATGAGATACCCAGATAGACTATCTTTTGACTATCTTTTGACTTGTCTGTTTAATTAAGGTGAAAGTTTTGTAAAGATATTTTGTCTGCTAGGTCAAAAAGAACCCTAACCCTAACCCGCTTTGACCTAGTTTCTATTGAGCCATCACCATCACCAGGTGAGAAGTTTCACTGGCAAAGGGGAGTGGCCAACACAGCTGAGTAAGATTTAAACCAGACCCAAACCAGCATTTGTCAGTGTGCATTTGGACTATCTGGGTATCTCATAGGACTACTGGAATTAAGCTAAGTATCACTTCTGTAGGTCTTTCTTATTTGGTTGCTATTTCAATAATTGCTATTGTATGTAGCTGGTTGCTTGACTTTTGTGACTTTTGACTTGTCTGTTTAATTAAGGTGAAAGTTTTGTAAAGATATTTTGTCTGCTAGGTCAAAAAGAAAGTTGTTATTGTTGCTGCTTTGACCTAGTTTCTATTGAGCCATCACCATCACCAGGTGAGAAGTTTCAAGGGGAGTGGCCAACACAGCTGTAACTAATCAGCACCTAATCAGGGAGTGGCCACTCAGCTGCAACTAATCAGCACCTAATCAGGTGTCTTTTAAGAAGCAGCACTGACTTTGAAGCGGTAGCTTCAGTGGCAGACTCTTCAGACGAAGACTCAGGAAGACAAAGACAAAGGAGTCTAAACCGGAGTCTAACAAGGAGGCTAACGGGGCTAAGTACCTGTCTGCAAGTGTTTTCGACCTTTCACATATGTGCCTTTTTTCCATTCCTGTTCATGTCTCTTCTCATAGATACTACAAACCTCACAATCACTCACAGCATCACCGTAACCTGTCCTCACTTATCTATCCCACCCGCTCCACACACATCCAACACCTTGTCGCAGGGGGCCTGTGGAACTGCCAGTCAGCTACCCGCAAGACTGAGTTCATTTCCGGCTTTGCTACTGAGCAATGCCTGGACTTCCTTGCTCTCACTGAGACTTGGATAACACCCTCCAACACAGCCACCCCTGCAGCTCTCTCCTCCGCCCACTCCTTCTCCCACACACCCAGATCCACTGGAAGAGGTGGTGGGACAGGTCTGCTCATCAACCCCAACTGGACTTTCACTCTTTACCCACTGCCACACTTCTCTTCACAGCCGTTTGAATTTCATGCTGTAACTGTAACTCACCCAGTCAAACTAATCATTATTGTCATCTACCGTCCACCAGGCCCATTAGGACACTTCTTGGAGGAACTAGATGTCCTCCTCTCAAACATCCCAGAAAATGGCCCACCACTTGTTCTTCTTGGTGACTTCAACATCCAGTCAGAGAAGTCATCCGATCTACTATTTCTACTTTCGTCTCTTTCTCTCTCACTTGCTCCTTCTCCACCAACTCACAAAGCTGGCAACCACCTTGACCTCATCTTCACCAGAAACTGCTCCACCTCCGACCTCACGGTAACTCCACTTCATGTCTCTGATCATTTCTTCATTTCCTACTCTCTCCCACTCTCCCAATCTGATGATCTCATCTCATCAGATACTGCACTTGTCCGTCGCAACATTCGCTCTCTCTCTCCCTACTCTCTCTCCTCAACTGTTCTATCAGCACTTCCTTCAGCTGACTCCTTCTCCCTCATGCATCCCAACTCTGCCACAGACACATTCCTCTGTACTCTGTCCTCCTCTCTTGACTCTCTCTGTCCTCTTACTTCACGGCGGGTTCGTAAGTCCTCCCCAGCCCCGTGGTTGTCGGACTCAGTGCGTACTGAGAGAGCCACGATACGGGCAGCAGAAAGGAAATGGAGGAAATCAAAACTCCCTGACGACCTGCTTTCCTATCACTCTCTTCTCTCCACCCTCACTGCCTCTATCTCTGCAGCCAAACAATCTTTCTATCAGACTAAAATTCAATCCTCTTTCTCTAACCCCAAAAAACTTTTCTCGATCTTCTCTAACCTCCTTGATCCCCCCACCCCCCCTCCTCCCTCCTCCCTTCTACCAATTCACTTTGTCAACTACTTCACAAAGAAAGTAGATGACATTCGCTCTTCTTTCTCAACCCCACCTCCTGATCTCACCTCTCTACCAACCACAAATTCTGCTCCTTCTCTATCCTCTTTCACCCCTCTATCTCAGGATCAAGTTCTTTCCCTAATAACCTCTGCCCGCCCCACCTCCTGCCCCCTTGACCCTATCCCCTCTCACCTTCTTCAGTCAATTGCTTCTGATCTTCTGCCTTTCCTCACCCACCTCATTAACACATCTCTATCATCTGGTTGCTTTCCGGACTCTCTTAAAGAGGCCAGAGTGACCCCCCTCCTTAAAAAACCCACCCTTGACCCGTCTGAAGTAAATAACTACAGACCTGTCTCTCTTCTTCCTTTTCTCTCCAAAACTCTGGAGCGTGCTATCTTTAATCAACTCTCCTCCTACCTTCACCGGAACAACCTTCTTGATCCTCTTCAGTCTGGTTTTAAAGCAGGTCACTCGACCGAAACTGCACTCCTTGCTGTCACTGAGCAACTCCACACTGCCAGGGCTGCCTCTCTCTCCTCTGTGCTCATCCTCTTGGACCTTGTGAAAGAAATTCTTGAGTCATCAGTGTTGAGTAAATCAAATCTTTACTTCATGCATAAAGGAGAGACCCTGTCACCAAGAAGGTCTAAATGTTCTCTCCCGTTTCTCAAGAAAGCTCTACCATTTATACAGAAACATCAAAGTAAAACAACAACAGACACAAGAAACAACGTTTATGACCCCCTGAGATGTCACCTAATGTTTACGACAAATAACAGATGCCATTTGTTGAAAACCTAGATTGACCCTTCCTTATCATACACTTTCCCGAGCCTCCATTCACAGCTTGACTGTTAGTAGATTGTTATCTTAACCACTACAGGAAGAAGAGGAAAGACTGGTCATTTCCCACATTTCCTCCCTTTTGACACAAAGTGTCAACATATTTTTTGGGAAATCACATGGTCACGTTAACTTACTTTTTCTATGACTACACACTGCAAACCTATTAGTATGAGTTAACTATTCACTCTCAGAATATCACAAGAGAAGAAATAAAACACAAAGAAAAACAAAAAAACAAAAACAAACCAAAACAATTCTATTCACATTATCTCTTCATCTGAATCACTCTCACCATACGGGTTACCTGGGGCCCATTCTGAAATGTGACACACATTTGATTCACAATCCTTACTCTGTTCACAAGGTACTTTCACATACAATGGTGTTCTGTCACCTCCAAGTACTCCCCCTATCCACCTATACACAAACGCTCGCATACAAGTGAGTGCACAAGTACAACAACAAAAAGTTATACCAAACACAATTAGCACAGGAATACACACATGAACAATCATTGCACCCCAGGGACCAAATTGTTCGTTTAACCATCTATTGAAACTAAAACCTGCTGATTCAGAGGGACCAAATGAGTCACGGATCTTCTCCAGTGCTGTAATCACACTAGTGATGTTATCTGAGTTATCAGGGATTATTGTAACACATGAGTCACCTGTTAAATTTAAAGTCAGACAAAGACCTCCAGTTTTTGCCAAAATATAATCAAGTGCCATTTCGTGTTTTAACAGAGTTAACCTATGGGATTTGTCATTTGCCGCTAAATATTGGAAGTCTTTTATAGTTTCATTAGCAAAACCAGACATTGAATATGTAATGTTGTCAATATGGTCAGCCAGAAATGTAACACCATACCAAGGCAATAATCCGATACCCCATTTTTCTCCCAATGAAATACGCCAATGATATGATGAGAGGGTGGAAAATTTAGCCAACTCTCGTTTATGAACGTGCATAGGGTTTGATTTTTGATTCAGAGTTATTGGGAGTATTTCTAAATTAGCAATAGTTAAGTTAACAAAATAACAACACCCAGACCATTTTGGTGGTAAAAACAAGAATGCCTCATTACCACAAAGCCAATAAAAATTTCCAATAGGAGGTATACCTTTATGTGCAGGAGCATGAAGATATTTATTGACTAGCACAGTTTCTTTATTTCTAAATGTTATTTTAATGGGACCGAACTTAACTCGATTACTGTTTAAACTAATAACAGGGTTTGAACAATGTGAGATTCCCATGAACTGACCTGTGCCGTTTGAACATAAACAAACAGAATGTGAGAGATTTGTACTCTTGTTAGGAATCTCAGTTGGTTCAGCATAAGTGGAATTTGAAGGGAAAGATTGTGGAAACATGTTCTCACAAAACCAATCTACACAAGATAAATACATATTTGCCTGATATGTTGTATGACTATAGTCTTTCTTTCTCGCCGTATACCATGCATGGTGAGAAACCTTACACAATTTCCGACTTGTAGTATCCATATGGGGACAATCAGCGTAATATTGCACTAAACTAATTACAGGATCTAAACAAGGACAATGTCTCACCTCCAGCTGGAACAAAGAATGCCAGTTAGCTGGAGGACTCTGAACAATAAGTACAGTAGTGTTTGAGCCGTACACCTTGTTTTTCATCCATCCGATGAAAGAATACCAACTATTTTTTTGGTTAGAATTATCAAGCAATTCATTTGCGTTGAAATTCCATGGTTTCCAATCAGTGTGTTCAAAAAGTTTTCTCTTCTTCCTGACTAATTTTTCTGTGACAGTGAGTTCTTTGTCCATGTTTTCTGGGATCTCTTGAACCTGCATGGGTGACACACCCACGCCACTTCTGCCCTCAGTGTCTTTGTGCTCCCTCGATGTCTGATGTCCAGGCCATTGGACTGACACGCCTGTGGTGATGATCCCAATGAAGAAAACAGCTAGCAAGGCTTTGCAGCATTTTCCTTGATTAGGTTCCCGTTGTTGTTGTTCCGTTGGGTGAGGCATTTCCAGGAAAGGGTTTACAATGGGTCGCATGGATCAAGGTATCCCTCTCAGCTATCCGGACGGCAGTTGGAGTTGTCAGCAGCACTTGGAATGGTCCTGACCACCGGGGTTGATGCCAATGCTTCCGTCTGAGGTCCTTAACCACTATCCAGTCTCCGGGCCGGATGTGGTGTAGTTCAGCTACTGCAGGGTCAGGAAGGGCTGCTTTCACCTTAGGGAAGATAAGCTTGAGAACATGGTTAAGTGCACAACAATATCTTAACATGTCATCATCCATCCCTAACAGAGTTAGCCTGTTTTGAGGATAAGGAGTATTTGTCATTCGCATAGGACGCCCAGTAAGAATCTCATAAGGAGATAATCCAGTCGTTTTATGTGGGCGTCCTCTCATGAACATGAGAGCGAGGGGTAGAATGTCAACCCATGGCAACTTTGTTTCAGCCATTAATTTTGTTAATTTTATCTTCAGGGTCTGATTAGCTCTTTCTACCGCACCTCCACTAGCTGGATGATACGCACAGTGTGTTTTTAGATTGATCTGAAGGCTTTCTGCTAGACTTTGATTGACACTATTCACAAAATGAGAACCATTGTCACTAGTCAATTTGGACGGCAAACCCCAACGTGGTATTATTTCCTTCAAAAGTGATTTTGCCACTGAAACGGCTGTTGCATGCCTACATGGGAAACATTCAATCCATTTTGAAAACATGTCAACAATTACAAGGCAGTACTTGTACCCCTTGCATGGAGTGAGCTCAATAAAGTCCATCATCAAATGTTCGAAAGGACCTTGAGGTTTTGGATGTGCAGATAGAGACATTTGCACACCTCTGCCAACATTATTAGTGGCACAAATTACACATTTTTTACAAAAGTCTTCAGCAAATGTTGAAAACCCTGGCGCATACCATAGTTTATTTACAATAGCTAACATCCCTCCTTTTGACGCATGGTCAGGACCATGGGTCAACTTAGCTAGAAAAGGGAATATAGATTTTGGAAGAACTGGAAGACCGTTTATGTCTACCCAGACTTCAGATGGGAGTTTTATGCACCCTTTTTTCTTCCAGAATGCTTTCTCCCCAGCATCAGCTCCTGTTTGAAGCAAAGAGACATCATTGAGGGAAAAAAGATCATCCTGGACAGTTAGGGGCATTTGCAAAATTGGGGAGGCAGGACAAAGAGCAGCTCTTTTAGCAGCTGCATCGGCTGTTGCATTTCCCTGTGACACTGGGTCGTTAGAACCAGTGTGGGCTCTGCATTTGCATACTGCTACAGAGACAGGCAGGAGTAATGCAGACAAAAGGTTGAGGATGAGTGGTCTGTGAGCAATCGGTTTTCCTGTAGACGTAAAAAAACCACGGTTTTTCCACAAAGTGTGGAAGTTATGGCATACATTAAAAGCATATTGTGAATCCGTGTATATTGTAATATTCTGTTCTGCTCCTAGGATGAAAGCACGGGTTAATGCAAATAACTCTGCTGCCTGAGCAGACAGGTTATTAGGCAGTCTGGCACTTTCAACTATAACTTGTTCGGTACATACAGCATAAGAAACACAAGAGGAACCATCAGCTGGATTTCTCATGGCACAACCATCTACAAAGAAAACAGAATCAGCGTTAGACAGTGGTGTATCAAACAATGCATCCCGTGGTTTTGACACAATGTCAACAACCTCCAAACAAGGATGTGGTTCTCCATCTTCAGCTGTAGGAAGCAGAGTTGCGGGGTTAAGAACAGTACATCTTTTCATAGTAACATGTGACATAGTTAGTAAAACATTCTGCCAATGCAATAGTCGTGCTGGAGTTAAATGAGCCGTTTTAGCTTGCAGGATTAAAGAATGGACAGCATGCGGGACATGCACAATCAAGGGACACATAGCCACAATATCTGCTGTGGCTAAAACCGCTTCTGTAGCAGCCGCTACAGCCCTTAAACATGTTACCATCGCTCTTTCTGTAGTAGAGAGACGCTTTGAATAGTACCCAATTGGTCTTTGTTTGTCACCATGGGACTGAGTGAGGACTGCTGACATAAATCCATTGCATTCCGAAACAAAAAGATTAAAAGGTTTTGTCGGGTCTGGAAGTCCTAAACAAGGTGAGCTAGATAGTGCTTGTTTTAAGTCAGTGAAAGCTGTCTCTGCCTCAGGAGTCCAAGTCAACAAGTCAGTCATGGCCAAATGTTTTCCCCCATGTGTGATGTCATACATGGGTTGGGAGATCTCCGCAAAATTCCTAATCCATGGACGACAATAACCCGATAAGCCCAAAAAGGACATCATTTGTTTTTTTGTAAGTGGTTTTGGAACTTCCAATATTGCTTTAATGCGGTCAGGACCCAATTTACGACCTTCCGGAGTGATTATATGGCCAAGATACCGCACTGATTTTGAGACAAGCTGCAGCTTGTCTTTTGACACCTTGTGACCATTTTCTGCCAGAAAACAAAGTAGAGACACTGTATCTTTTCTACAATCCTCCCTTGTGGGTGAACATACAAGTAGGTCGTCGACGTACTGTACAAGTGTACTCCCACATGATGGTTGCCAATGTGACAGGTTTTCTGCCACAGTCATTGCGAACAAAGTGGGACTGGAGGAGAAACCCTGTGGCATCCGCGTCCATGTATACCTTTTACCATTAAAAGTAAAAGCAAACCAGAACTGTGAATCAGGGTGAACAGGGATACTGAAATACGCATTTGCTAAATCTATTACGGAAAACCAACAAGACTCTGATGGAACCTGTGACATTAATGTTGTAACATTTGGCACAGTTGGGGCGGGGTGTTGCACAGCATCATCAATGGCTCTGAGATCCTGAACTAGTCTCTACCCCCCATTTGGTTTTTTGACAGGCAGAATGGGGGAGTTGCATGGTGAGTGAGGACATTCCACGATGGCACCTTGTTTTATGAGAGATTGAATGACAGGATCTATGCCTTCAACAGATTCTGGACTAAGTGGATATTGCCTTTTACAAGGTCTGAAAACAGATTTTGGCTGAACAGTAACAGGAATTGCACCTTTTATATTTCCAAAATCAAATTTACTTTTAGCCCACAATTTGTCAGGTACTGTTGAAACCAATGCTTCCTCTTCAGTGGTTAAAGTCATAAGTGTAACTTCATTTGTATATGTGTGGATCTTTCGATCGACTGCTACTCTAATGTTTACAGGATAAGATGTGATTTTCATTGATGGGGAATAACAACTGTCATTTGATCTGGTTTGCCAGTCTGACGCCTGTAAAGCTGCTTTAACCCAAGGTCCCATTTCTGTCCATGCAACATTTGATTTTTTTGTCAATGGAATGTGAGGGACAGACCCAGGTATTGAAAACAAAGTTAACTGAGGTTTCGACAGATTTACTGACGCAGCTGAAAACTCTAAACCAACAAAAATTGTATCTATACCTATTACATCATTATCCCCTCCCACATTCCAAGTATCTTCATAGTTGTAATCTTTAGTTTTTTGTGAGAAATGTGACACACACTGCAAATGCTCAGGTGTCTCTGTAACCTGTGGTATCATAGACAACAGTTTATCTATATCCCTGGAATTTAGAAGGTCCCAAGAATATTCGTAATCACTCCCAGGAACACAGACAGGATATAGACCAGCTGTGGCACATGTTACTTTGATTCCTGTAGAATCACAATGTACATCAATGCCTAGAGTACACATAAGGTCGCGTGCTAACAAATTAACAGGACATACATCAGAGAGAAGGAATTGATGTTCACCTCTGTAATCTCCAAAACATACAGTCAATGGCTCAGACAATGGCTCAAAACCTGGAACCCCTGAAGCTCCTATTGTCTTTAGGAATTTACTTGTTTTTGGTGCATCAGGGAATAATTTGGATTGGATTACGGAGACCTGTGCTCCCGAATCTACAAGGAATGTCACATTAATACCTTGTACATCTAGAATCAACGTAGGGGGTGTTTTAGAGTCTCGGGTTAAGTGTACATATTGTTGATATGTGACAACTAGTTCATCACTATATTCGGTAGTGTCTACTTGTGTGTATGTGTCTATGTGTTGAATGCTCTGACCTGCCTCCACTGTTTCCTATGGTCGCGCTATCTGTAGCCCCGGGGACTGCACAGAGAGACCTCTTGGTGGTGCGTGAGGCCATGATTCCTCTGGACTTTGTCCTCCTCGCTGGTTGTACTCAGTTGAAGGACAATCATATGACAAATGCCCATAGCCTTCGCAATTGTAGCACCGCACCTTGTTTTGTCCTTGGCTGTTCTTCCTCTGGGAGTTCTGGCACGGACCCGGTCTGTGTCTACCTCTGTTGTTGGGTTGGCGAGGCTGCCATTTCTTTTCAGGATTTTGAGCCCCACCCTGCTGGTAATACATCAGTTGAGCATTTTGAAGTTTTCGTGACTGCTTAGAGTCCAAATCTACCTTATTTCGCTCAGCGTGCAGAACGTGTGTCCAGACATTTGCTATTGTCGCAGTTTCCCATCCGACACATGTAGCCATGACACGATCCTTGAGGCTAGGGTGGAGGCCATTAATCAAAGCTGTTTTCAGCAGGTCATCGTATGCCTCGTTTTGTGCGTCGATGCCGGAGTGAGCTGCAAAAACAGATTCCATGCGAGTGCGGTAGTCAGCTGCTAACTCACCCTCCTTTTGTTTAGTGTTGTGAATCTCAGGCCAACACACTCTTAAGGGGAAAGCAGCACGCACAGCGTCAGCCAGGCTGGTCATCATGTCGTGGAACCTCACTGATCCAATGACTGGGGATGTTGACCAGTTGGCCGGTCGGATATTGGCCCATCTGAGTTTAAAACACCTCCGACTCACAGCTTCTACCTCCTGCAGAGTTGGATTATACATGGTTAATAGCTGTTGCATTGCTATTACCCACTTCTCACCTCCAGCCTTGTGGGGGTCTGGCAGTTCTCCTGCGATCTCTTTTAGTTCATCTGGCTGCCATGGCCTGTACACCAACACTTCCGGATCCCAGTGGCCATATTCCTCTTCACCAGTTGGCCGTGGCTGTGGATTTGGAAATGTCAACATAGGCATCTGGTGCGCATCTTCTTTTTCCCTTTGACTCCTCAGCCAGTAATCGAAAGAAGCTGCTAATGGGGAGGAGACATTTCTGGAAGACGCAATGTTAGCTGGTTGAGACACGTTATCAGTCCGTTTGTTTTCCCTCATAGGTGTTGGAAGGGTAGACAGATCAGGGTACAGCTGTGGCTTCTCTTCCTTCTCCTCTTCAGAGCCCTTTTGGGATTCAGCTGTAGGTGATTGTCCTGCTGCTTGTGTCTCTGGGGGAGGAGGGGGTGCAGACACGGGGAGAACATATGGAGGAGGCAGATTCACTTCTCTGGCCCTACGTCTCTGTCTTGCCTTCTTTTTATCACCTTCTTCTCCTATCTCCTGTGTTAACATTAATCCTGCAACAGATTTTGCTTCCCTCAGAGCTGCTTCTCTTTCCCATTTCTCAAAAACTTGCCAATCTATCTTCTTCTTTACTTTCTTTTCCTTTCTCTCTTCTAACAATACCCTACACCTTTTCAAACAATCAGTAACAATCGAACCCTTTTTTTTCACAATTAGTCAACATTAATCAATTCATTCACTCACTCACTCACTCACACAAAACTAAAAATTGACCTGTAGTGCGCCATCCTCACTCACTGAGCACAGGACCTGTTTGATGCCCCACACAGCCTTAAAAAAAACCCAGATTACATGTCAGTTTGTAGAATGCGTGCTCTATCCTGAGCCTGGCAGAGACCAGTGCCTTCAGATAGAGCACCGGCTCAGTCCAGCCCACACCGGACACCTGGCTTTTCCGGCTTTTCCAGATTGCTAGTTTAGCAGTGGCCAGCAAAAAATTGATGAGCACCATTGTTTGTCTTTTTTTCACAGTGTACTTTAGTCCAAACACAAAGAGTGAGGCAGAAAAACCCGCCTCTACCCGACCGTGTAGCAACTTAAATAGGTCTGTGAGACGAGGACATGAAATCACCAAGTGCTCTACTGTTTCCGTCCTCCCACAAGAAGGACACCCCTCCCCAGTGCTGTGATCCAGGCGAGCTCTGTATCTGTTTGTAGCTATAATTCCATGTATAATCCTCCACTGGAGGTCAGCCATCCGTTTTTCAACAGGAGGCTTATACAGGAGCCGCCAACAGCCTCGAGGGGAAGCGTCCTTGCCAAATACCTCAGTCCATTTTGTCTCTTTGAGGTCCGACAGAGCGCCAAAGTTCAGCACCTTTACACAGCTTAGGTAGAGTTGTTTTTTCCCACAGGTGTGGAAAGCTCCCATGACCAGTGTCCTCATGGAAAGAAGGAGACCACTTTTTTCTCTCCAATCTCCAACAGTGGGTGTGACCGTGATGGGTGGGAACACGTACTCTGCACCCTTACTCCACTGGTCAACGTGGGCTCCATCCTGGACAAACGCCCGTAGTGGAACCGACAGGGATAGCAGCACCTCCTCAATGGCCTTCCCTACCAGTCTAAAGGACCTTATGTTGACCTTCTCAGTGAGTGTCGTGGGTGGTATCTCCAAGAGGTGTCCCAATTTGATTATGCCAGCCTTGATGCCTCTCACACTGGCAGAAGCAAGCACCACACTGAAGAGGAAAGTGTTATTAAACAGTGGCTCCTCAAATATCCACAGTCCAGGCTTAGTGGTGGGAGGGCGGCTGATGCCCAGAGTCCTCCAGGCTTCTAACACTGACCAATAAAACGTAGTGACGTCAGTGAGACCACGATGAGAGTCCAGCAGGAACAACTGTTTGTCTAGGCCAAGAAGTCCGGTCTTCTGTAGAATGAGTTGGGCAGGTTCTGTCCAACAGATGGAGCAGTTGTACAGCAGCTTCTGAGCAGTTTGTAGTCTGAAGGCAGCTATCCTGGCCTTGATGTCAGTAAGGCCCTGCCCTCCCTCTGCCACAGGGAGGTACAGGACAGCAGCCAGTGACGACCCGACCAAAAGAAGTCCAACAGCAGTCTTTGCAAGTCTTCTATCAGACCTGATGGTGGGACTAGGACTTGCAACCTGTGCCACAATACAGAGGCAACCAGGTTGTTGACAATGAGGACTCTTCCCCTGTAGGACAGCTGGGGGAGCAGCCATTTCCACTTAGACAACTTGGCTTCAACCTTTACCAGCACTCCCTCCCAGTTCTTTTTTTCTGTGTCCTTGTTGCCTAGAAACACCCCCAGTGTCTTGAGCCCTTGAGTTCCCCAAATGAGGTTCCCCGGAAGAACAGGGGGGAGTTCTGAACTCCACCGCCCCACCAGACATGCTCCACTTTTCCCCCAGATTACCCTAGCCGAGGAGGCTCTCCCATACAGAGCCAGGGCCGCTTCTAGTTCTCTCACATCGGCTTGGTCCCTCACAAAGACATTGAGGTCGTCGGCATATGCTGATATCACCACAGAGGAGTGGTCAGTCAGCCCTGGTAGAGAGAGCCCCCTCAACCGGGACCTCAGTCTATGGAAGAGAGGCCATACTCTAGAGCTGGCCTGAAATGGGGCAGCCTTGCCTGATCCCCCTCTTTACTGGGATTGGGCTACTAAGACCCCCGCCCTCCTTTATCACACAACACGCCCCGCTGTACAACAATTTCACCCATGAGAGAAAGTGCTCCCCAACACCAAAGGCTCTTAGTGTGGAAAATTAAAAAGGAGTGGTCAACACGATCAAATGCTTTCTCCTGGTCTATGGAGATGACACCAACATTCATTCCATACATGTTGCATACATCCATACAGTCTCTCATTAAAAACAAGTTCTCTACCATGGACCTTTCAGGGACACAGTAGGACTGATCCGCCTGAATTAACAGATTGATAAAAACTTTCAGCCTGTTTGATAAAAACTTGGATAAAATTTTGTAGTCCGTGCACAGTAGAGCGACTGGTCTCCAGTTTTTCAATGATGTCAGATCACCCTTCTTAGGTAGAAGGGCAATCACTGCACGCCTGCAGGAAGCTGGCAGAGTGCCTTTGCTAAAAGACTCTTTAAAAACGTCCAGCAGGTCCGGCCCAAGCTCAGTCCAGAAGTTTTTAAAAAAGTCTACAGGTAATCCATCGATTCCCGGGGTTTTTCCCGTAGCCATTTGCGACATAGCTGTGGTTAGTTCCTCTATGGTGATGTCTGAGCCCAGGGTACAGCGCTCCTCTGGACTCAGCTGTGGAAGGTTCAGAGTTAAAACTGCGCTCGCGTCCCCATCACAGCCTTCGTCCCCAAACAGTTCAGTATAAAAGTTCACCACTTGTCTCTTTATCTCAGCCTGATCAGATGTTGGTTTCCCATCAGGTAGTTGGATACACACAATCTGCTTCCTCTGTGCCACTGTTTTCTCCAGGCTGAAGAAGAACTTTGATGGTGTGTCCATGCTGTTCAAGTGCATGAACCAAGCTCGAACCAGTGCCCCTTTGGCTTTTTCCTGCAGGAAAGCATTTAACTGCTGTGTCTTAGTTTGTATCAGGTTGGTCTGCTGTCCAGAGGTTCCCTCCAGGTTCAGAATCTCCACCTCTAACTGCTGTACAGTCTGCTTAATTCTAGTAGTAGAGTAGGCTGTATACTGCTGGCAGAACACTCTGATATGGCTTTCTCCCCCCATAACCACACATTGCCCCTGACCACACAGCCTTAAATGATCTTTTAGAATGTTAAAAACAACTGAGCGCTCTGAGCCTTTGTTTGGAGCATAGACATTTATAAAAGTAAAACAGAAACCATACATTTCTGCCTTTACTGAGAGGATCCTCCCCTTTAAAACCTCTGTGCTATTTTAAACATTTACATTTACTGATGGAGAGAATAGAACAGCGACACCTGCGCTGATGTTAGAGCCGTGACTTAGCACGATCTGTCCCCCCCCAACATAAGTTCCAGTCTGTCTCATTCACACTATCACTGTGTGTTTCTTGAAGGAAAATTACATCTAGTTTTTTCTGTCTCGCTACCTCAGCAATTAGAGCTCTCTTCTGTACATTTCTACCCCCATTTATGTTTAAAGAGGCCACCTTTAAAACGTGCATAGAGGGGAGTGATTGTGTGGACACCAAGAGGACACAAGAAAAAACCAGACAAAGATGAAACACCCAGTGTTGTATGGTCATTGTTCTATTTCTTTAGACTTTAATTTTTTTCGCTCTTTTCCGTCAGTTATGCCGAATTCCTTTCTAACTGTAGTGATGTACCTCTTTAAACGAAAGCGTTTCTGTTCATCAAGGAGGTCAAGACCAACGACTCTTTGTAGGGTGTTTACCGTTTCTATGAATTTTTTTCCATCGGAACGATGCGCACTCCGTGCTTCGGGGACAGGGACAGCGTCTCAGCAGACGCCTTCCCTGCCGTGAAAACACGGAAACACACTAAACACTAAACTACAAAACAACTAACACACAATACTAACAATGACCAAACAATACACAAACAATTAGAAATAAGAAAAAAGATATATAGGTTTATATCAGAGGTTGCGCTAGACTTTTTCGTTGTCTGTCATTTTGACTGACAGGGTCATAAAAATCCCGTCATAATCAATTTTTACCGGTCACTTTAAATGATAATAATGACATATTCAATTGCATTGTTCATATTGCAGTGGAATATGAACAGTTAACCTGTGGCCTAAACGCACAGTCTCACACCTTCCTCCTGGTCCACATGGACTTAAATCGCGTGCCTGCTTGCGCGTAGTTGCGCGTGGTAGGAAATCCCGCAACATGCGCTCATTCTGCACCAGTGGATCAGCTGCACCGGTCACAGACGCGCTCCAAAGCTTCCTGTCCATAGCTCTTTAACACGCTGTCAGCACTACAAGGATAGCGAGATGCATTGAGTACGGTGTCCAGGTCAGAAATTATGCTTAGATTCTCCGATGCGAATCTTTATTTTGTCGCACAACATTTTTCTATCCTCCCTCCTCAGCCAGGAGAACTCCCGCTCCCACTGAACACGCCTAACCTCCTTCCTGCCGCTTCCTCGCTCCGCTGAGGCCAAGGGCTGAGTTTGTCCTTCATCTGCATCTATCCCTCTTTTTTCACCTCTTTTATCAACATAGTTTTTAGGGGTGTGAATTGCAATCTGTCAAAATGACGGATGGCTCTCAGATTTTTCCGTCACCGTTTAAAAAAAACGGTCAATGACGGAAAATATTCGGTTAACGCGACCCCTGGTTTATATATATAGATATATATGAGTTTATAGCTCTCCTTGCTGCTCTCCTCTCACCACGTGAAGAAGAAGAAGAAGGAGGACACAGGCGGTGAGGAGGTTAGTGTAGAATCATTGAGCACATGTGGTTATGTGGTAGAGGTGTTATTGATGTTTTGTTTTGGTTTTCCAGGAAAATGAGCAGTCTACGTGGTCGCATGAGCAACGGAAGCTATTCCGTGCCATGCGGCCATATTTCTCAGGCCGGAGCAGGGGTTCCCTCATACGGGCCATTGAGTTTGGCACCTCCATGAGTAAGACTGAACACATTGTGTATTTGTGCAGGTGTGTGGAGTGTTTTCTCGCTACATTCATCATCATGTGTGTTTCATCTTTACAGATGTATACATGGAGGAGTATGCCACTTTTACATTCTGCCCAGAGGGAACACAGAAGATGAAGGAAAATGCCCAAACGAAGGTTAGCCGGGCAAAGGTTTTTGTTAAATACCTTTGCCTCGGCTGGCCTTCCCTGGCGCTATGGGACTGGACGTTCCTGGTCAATGTCCCCCTCCTGAAGTTGTAAGTAGTGAATGCACGGATGATAAGCATGTTCCTTCTTAGCAAGTCTTTTGCTTATTAACATACAGGTTTGATGATGATGATGATGATGATGAAGTACTCAAAAGATATGACTGATACTAAATCCAGACTGGTCTTCTTTCTACAGCTACCCTGCTCTCCTGCGAAATGTTGGCCTGGCCATATCTTTCCTTGAACACTTTAAGGACACACCTCCAAAAGACTCACGCGTAAAAAGCGTTGAGGTCAATGTCCTCGTACGAGAGCTCAGGAAGGTATACAAGGACATTGGGAGGAAACTCGTTGGACACCACTCGCTTGTGAAACAAGACAAGCAGCAGCAGCTGGTGTCCAAGGAGGACCTGGCCCAGTGCCAGGCCTTGGCCAAGGCCAAAATGCCAGAACTGCTTTGTGAGTCTGTATTGCCTCTCTCTCACACACTTTTTGTCAGAGCCTAAAAGCTTTAAGTGTTTAAGTTGGGGGTTCTCTTCTCTCTTTTACTATAATTACAGAGGACATGCGAAAGGCTCCAGCCCGAGACCCCAGGACCCGCTATAGGTTTTTTGGCTACCTGGCGGCCTATCTTTCGGCCATATATGGCCACAGGTCGGGAGTCTTAACTAAGATGAAAGTCAAAGAGGTCAAGGACGCTGTGGGGGACGAGAAGGCGGGCTACCTTGTGAATGTAAGTATCATTTTAATCTCGTTCCCAAACTTTTCCCAACATTTAGACGTCAATTTTTGTTTATGTACCACACTTACAAATTGGCGGTGTCATACTTTGTATTATGCAGGTGATGGAGCACAAAACTGTGAGGAAGTTCGGTGTAGCACAAATATATTTGACTCAAGAAGAGTATGGATGGTGCATCGAGTGGCTCCACCTCCGACAGCGGGCGGTCCCCACAAACCCATACCTTTTCTCCACCCTTGGCCGCGGCGAGGCAAAGGACCTCATTAAATATTTCAGGAAGGCCTGGGGGGAGATGGGATTGAGGGGATGGACATCAGGTCGGCGGTGGCCAACTACACTGAAAAAAAGAACACATTGGATTTACTTAATTCGATAGTGGACATTGGTTGCACACATATGTTTTGCTTTGGCAGCAACTTAAACAGTTGAGTTAAATTAACACAATTTATTCATATTCAATAAACCTGTGTATTTTGTGTTGATACAACATGATTAAAACATGTTTTGATAAAGTAAAATGAGCTCTTGGAACATTTTAATACTTCACAATTTGATCACTTTATTCCAACACTATTCAATACTTTTACTGCAACACTATTTGGTCACCATTTGGTCAGTCTACATGTTTTTTTTTTATGTTATATGTTAGTATTACATAATTTTACAATGGAGGCCAAAAACACTTATCTGTATTGTTCTCTTTCAAGATGGTTGCCTGTAACCACTCGGTAACCTTTCAAAGCAAAATGTCTAATTTCACTGCAGTGACAGTAAGTAAACAACTGAACTGACATTACTGTTCTACTGTGATACAAATCAACAGTGAATAAGTAATATCAGTTTTCAGTGGTTTACCCATTCAATCACAACATAGAAATTGGACCTTTTCTTTTGAAAAAGGTTAGACAACCATCTTGGAAGACAACAATACAAACATTCTGTTCAAGGCCTCCAGAAATCACTTATTTTAATGTCTAACCTTTCTATTAGCTCTCTTAATCATTTACATGACCCATTTTTACCCCAATTAATAATAAAAATGGATAGTTTCGTATCAAAACCTTTATTCAAGAGCCATAATAGCAGATAATCAGCAGCGCAGCGAGGGTTTTGTCTTCAAGCTTTGGGCTTTTCTTGAGAGTTGAGTCACATCCAACTCCATTACCACCTTTTGAATCACCTCGAAAGTGTAGCGGAGCTGTGATGGATACTTCATGTTCAAGGAGTAAAAAAGTCCAAACAGCATGGCGGTTGCAAGGGCCACGTTATCCAAATCTTGTAGAACTACCACACCCTCGATGATGATGCCAACATCAGAAATGTCAATGCCTGGTGTCTCTCTGGTGACTTAGATTCCCACTGTTGTTTTCTCGATGGCACTCAGTGCAGCAGTCTCAGTCACGTCCTGGTAAAAGATAAAGCATTTCTTAAAGCTTTTTTTTCTTTTGACGTGGCAATTCTAATGCTATTATTTCTTTAAACCCATGTGAGCAGCATAGTAGATTACTGCAGCCAAATAAATACATGCTGCCATTCATGGTCAATTTCAGAGAGAAAAAAAAAAGTCCAGATCAAATGAAGAGGAGTCTTGAAACTATACATTTAGTTTTGTTTGAAAGACATTGGCTCACCAGAAGCCAGGTGAT
Source organism: Solea solea (assembly GCF_958295425.1). Classification (NCBI taxonomy): domain Eukaryota; kingdom Metazoa; phylum Chordata; class Actinopteri; order Pleuronectiformes; family Soleidae; genus Solea; species Solea solea. The sequence continues at coordinate 23,669,143 of NC_081152.1, read as the reverse complement.
GCCACTCCGATGATTGACTGGAAGAAGCAGGCTGCTTCTGATGTCACCAGGTGACCCCAGGCAGCCTCTTTCAGCTTGATCATCATCATCTGGAGAGCACAAATCTGCTTCTGATAGGCCAATTTTTGTCATCAGTTCAGCATTCAATACCATTATCCCAGACATCCTCTACGACCAACTAATTTATGTACATCACCATTCCAGCCTACACCTGTCAGTGGATTACAAACGCAGCAGGTGAGGCAGGGGAAAACCACATCGAGCTCCTGAATCATCAGCACAGGCAACATTCATCATTAACCTTGAGTTGTTATACTCCAGGGTTAATTGAATGTGTTTTGATATATACCAAAGGCACAATCTACTCACACAGCACTCACCATGTACTCCTGCACCAATACGTCGGGATTCTCATTTAGGTAGATGCAGATTCCTTTAACGAGGTGCTCCCTTCCAGCATCAATGTCATCCTTAAAAATTATAACAAACAAAAAAGATATTTGTTTCTCCGGCTTCCTCCCACAGTCCAAAAACATGCAATATGTGGACTAGGTAAATTGGTCACTGTAAATTGACCATAGGTGTGAATGTGTGAGTGAATGGTTGTTTGTCTCTATTGGCGTATTTCCACCGGCTCTACTTGCCTCACCTCGGCACGGTTTAAGTCACGTTTCCACTATTATAGCACCTAGTACCAGTACTATAATAGTGGAAACACTACTTAAACTTAAATTTGTCCTACTGGAACTTAACTACTTAGTGATGAAAGACTGATCTGCCTTTTTTAACCAGTCAGCATGTGATACCAGCATAACGGATTGCATATTAATCTTTTATTGACGTAATGCAATGCATATACACTTTACAGGTAAACAATTAAAAAATTCTTACTGTCATGGTGGCAGCTATGTCCTTCAGCTTTTTTCCCTGCTCCCCCGATCGATTTTCAAACATTCTCAGCAGACTTTGAGAGAGGTCAAGCTGCGACAGAAACCTCGACTGTAGAGGCATGGTTGTGAGGCGCTTGAACTCCACGTTTATCTGAAACATGAAATTATTTTTAAAGAATGGTACAGACCGTTACCTTTACAGATGAACATATACATAACAGCTGGTTTATTTTTCAATGAATTCACACATACTTCAGAATATGTGACCTACTTGGAAATACTGAAGGGCAGGCCTTGCATTGCCACATTCACTCTGCGTCACTGGAACACTTCTCGCACCATTCACTGTAAAAGTGGAAACAAAGGATCAATGCATTATTGAAATTGAAAATAGAGAACTTGGAGACGGTATACACAACAGTAAGAGGGTGAACTTTTAAGTCAATTGAGGATTCTCTCAACAACTCATGAACAGTAATTCACATGGTGTGACATTGCTAACTAGATGTGGGGCAGGTAAGTGGTTAACACTTACTGATTGCAAATGGTTAGATAAATGATATCTATACTTAAAGTTAGTTTATTTAGTAGTGCTGGAGTTTAATGTATTGAACATTTTTCTAATTATGTCCAATCTGTTCCCATCCATGACTGGAGAAAAAAACATTATGAAACACAAAACAGGTTGTAACAGTTGTAAACAGGTAAAAGGCATTATAATTACGATAACTATAAGATACAAAGTCCCGTTCTCACCACAAACACTTGAGCCCAGGATAAATCAGCTGACTCCAGATAAGGACTCTTTTTTTCATTTGTCTGTCAATCTGCAGTAAAATCAAAAAAGGAATACAAAAGTGTATTTCAATAGTCATACATGTCGATGAACACGCAACGTTATTTAGGTACACTGTATGAACAGGCATACACTAAAGTATCTAATCATTAATGTGTTTATTAGCTTCTCTGATTAAAACAGAAAACTTACTGCAGTCTAACCATGTTCCAACACCGACGAGGGTTGCCAACTATCCCGGAATTGACCCGTCTGGGACCGCTCCAGTCCCCCCACCGGAGCTACTGGACACAAGGGTGCTCTTACGTGGCGTAGCTCGCTCACCCGCCCCCGCGAAACATGAGGATGCGCTAACATGACGAAGGTAATGTAACGCACCCCCTCCTCCCGCACCCCGACGACGGAAAGTGAGGGCTCCCGACACCGGGACCAGAGTCCCTCATTTGGTGTTGAGGACGTTGGCAACCCCAGACGCGACAAGAGTTTCCATGATTTACGTAAAGAGAGTAAGGCGTAAAGTGGAGTAGCTAAGCAGCCAACAGCTCCCGCTCAAAAAAAACCAAATGAAACACGGTGATAAAACAGCGCACATAAGCTCCCGGGACTTATTAAACCTTTACGTTACGCGGTGACTCAAGACATCAAACTAGATAAGGTTGACATTCTGACAATATTCAATAAAAATTCAAGACTTACCAACCGAAGAGATGGCGTATGGTACACAAAGATGCTCGTGACGCGCAGGGGGAGCCCTTGGATGTGACGGTTGGCTTCATCTACCAACAATGCAAAGCGCGCATGACAAGATCACGTGCAATATCACGATAATTACCATCGCAAAATTATTGATTTGCTTCATCCCAACATGATCTGAACACATTCATGTAGTCTCTCTGCATATCATGTTGTTTCTACACTATACAGTTACATTTAACTTTAAGACATGAGGCAATTGTGTTAAACACAACCAAGATGCTTACATTAATCTAAGAGATGGCCAAATCCTTTTTTTCAGTGTATGTGGGTATCAAAAACACATGATGAGGATTTGGTCAATTTGGGGCCTTTTAGTTGTGTTCGTCTCACTGAAACTTGTTCATTAATGCCTCATTTTCTTTTCTCTAGAACTTCGAGTCCAATGACTCGGAGGTGCGCCAGCAGGTGGCCACATTCATGTGCCACGATGTGAGGACACAGGAGCGTTTTTACTCGCTGCACAACACCCTGAGCCGCGCGAAGCAGATGAGGGAGCTTTTTGTGTGTATGTCACTCAGAAGAGGACAACCTGCTCCCTCATCTGCTTCCACTGTGTCCTCCATCGTGTCCTCCACCGCAGCGTCCTCCACCTCCACCTCTGTGCCCTCAACCTACACCTCTAGGCCTTCGACCTCCACCTCTGTGCCTTCCACCTCCACGCCCGCCACTGCTGAGGAGGAGAGGGATCAGAAGGTAAGTTAAAACCTTGCAATTGCTATCACACCACAGTCCATATTCACTAAGCTCATGTGTACCTTTTCTTTATTTTGAAGGTAACACCACGGAAGTATGGGCCCTCTCCCTCACAATTGTTGGTCAAAAAGTTAAAAGTGAGGCTTGGCTTCAGCCCCAAAAAAAATATCCCTTCAGGGCCGTGTGTGTGTGTGTGTGCGTGTGTGTGGCCCTGAAGATGCTGGCTGACCTGAGGGCCAGTAACCCCACTCCTCCTATGGTGTCCTTGTTGGACATTTCTGACGCAGACGAGGACACTGAGGAGGGGGTTTCTGGCCTTTGTCGGACTAAAACCTGCCAAAATGCCAGGCTGAGGGTCCGCGACCTCGAAAAGAAGCTGGATGACGCAACCCGCTAAACACTGATCTCACCGTGAGTGAATGAAAAAAACATAGCAATTATACATTCTATCCATGTTTAATTTCTTTGAATAACGCAATCATTGCGTTGTCAATAATTGTAGTCCTGTTTTCTTTTGCTGTTTGTTTTTCCCTCTTCAGAGACAGCTGAGGGAGCTGCAAAAAGCAGCTCCGCATCACCAGTGCCCGACCCTTAAAAAATTGCAATGTTCAGTGCACAAGGTCAGTGTGTTCACTTTGTTAAATTGTTTTGTTTTTGTTCAATTTGTACTTGGTCGATTTTTTTGTTTTGTTCCATTTGTTTTTGGTCATTTTTTTTTTGTTTTGTTCATCTTCTTTTTCCACTTTCTGTTTTGGTTCTATTTTATTTTGTTTTGGTTCCGTTTTTTATTTTTTACTTCCACATGGGCACTGCCGTGACGTGGCATGGAGGCTTACAGCCTGTGTGCTATCAGAGCCTCTGGATTTTTTCAGAGGCTCTAAGATCACACATGCTAACCAAAATGCCCTGAAAACACAAGTTCCCTCCTTTCCTGGTTTCCAGGTGTATGTGCACGTTATTTGATCACCAACGCGTCAGACGACAAGGTCTTCATCTGAAAAGGTTGGTAAAATACCACTTTGGGTAGATGTGGCCCACCTCGGGGCACTCGGGGAAATTCGGGAGGGTTTTTAAGGTTGAGCCTATCCCCTCCGAAGAGAGGACAGGCAGGTGCAATCTCCATGCTCCAGGGAAACTGTATGTGCCCCGAGCCGTCCAGCCTTCAGGTGAGTATATGTGGTTTAAGATATTCCCGTATTTTAGGGTTAATAATTATGTAATAGTGCCTAATTATTAATCTCTTTTCCAGGTTTTTTCCACAGGTGGTTCCAGCTAAGTGGGTCTCAATTAGAATTTAAAGTAAGTGTTTTCATAGTTTTAGGTTTCAATTGTGGTTTAAGGTAAGTATTTTTGTACATTTCAGGTGTCAATTAGTGTTTCAGGTAAGTATCTCCATACTTCTGAAGAGGGTTTGTTTGACCCTTAAATGAATAAAGATCCGGTTTTTCAAAAAATTAGTGTCTGCTTCTGCCTACTGTCCGCGTAAACAACAAAAACACCACACATTATCATTGTTGTTATTGTAATGTCCGAAAAAACACTGGACCCAAGAGCACGATTCAGAGTGTCCAAAAAAAAGGTTTTTATTTTAAAGCAAAAACCTAAGCAGCAAACAAAGGTGAAAACTAACTGAGGGAGGGAGGTCCAGAAAAACCTCTGGCATAAGTAGCAGGCAAAAAGTCTTTAGGCAGAGCAAAACTGGCAGGACGAGAGCAGGACATGTGGCACGACGATCTGACAGAGGGTGAATGAGAATGGGTTGTATTTGTAAGGGAGGCTGATGAGGATAATGAGGGCCAGGTGTGGAAGTGGGCGGGGAGACTCAGGTGAGTGGAATGAGGTGATTGCAGGGCTGACGTGAGTGACAAGATCTGCAATGACAAGAGAGTTAGTGAGGGCAGATCAACACAGGGAAAAATAAACAAAAGACAGTCCCTAAGCAGGTGACCCCGTGACAGTTATGGCCAAAAGTGAACCTTGGTTGCGCTACGTTTCAACCTGTATGGGTCTTCTTCAGGCCCCAGGTACACAAAATTACACATCATCTCTCCCCTTTGCCCGTCAAGTGTGGACTGATGAGAATGCACTTTTGTGCCCTTCTGCAGCGTCTCACCAAGGCCAATGCGGAGGGCACAGAGGACTCACGGTCTGTGGAGGGGAAGACAGATGGTTGGTAACCGTGGACAATGTGGAAGGGGGACAGACCAGTGGATGAACAGGGGAGTGAGTTGTGGGCAAACTCGACCCAAACCAGTCTTTGGGACCAGGTTTCAGGGTCCTGGGAGGCGGTGATGCGGAGGCCAGTCTCCAACTCCTGGTTTAGGCGCTCCGATTGGCCATTGGTCTGAGGATGGAAGCCTGAGGAGAGGCTGACTGTGGCCCCAAGAAGACTTCAGAACTCCTTCCAAAAGTGTGAGACGAACTGGGGACCTCGGTCTGAAACAATGTCTACAGGGAAACCATGTATCCTAAAAATGTTATTCAACATGACCTCCGCCGTTTCCTTGGCGGAGGGAAGCTTTTGCAGGGGAACAAAGTGAACCATTTTAGAGAATCTGTCCACCACCGTCAAAACCACAGTGTTACCGTACGAAGGTGGGAGTCCTGTGACAAAGTCCATGGAGATGTGGGACCAGGGGCGTTGAGGGATTGGCAAGGGCCTGAGTTCTCCCGACGGTTTCTGATGAGAGGTTTTGTTAGTAGCACAAACAGCGCAGGCATTGACATAATTGGTAACATCGGAGACCATTTTAGGCCACCAAAAACGTTGTTGTACAACAAACAAGGTCTTTTTTATACCCAGATGACAGACAGTCTTGTTGGTGTGAGCCCAATGATCACTTCCCCCCTGAGAGCCTGGACAACAAAAAGCTTGTCCGCAGGACAATCTGGGGGGGCAGCGACACCTTTGGCTGCCGCCTTAACCTTACCCTCTATCTCCCATGAGAGAACTGATATAAAGCATGTTGCGGGTAGGATCGTTTTGGATTCTGAGTTTACTTGGTCATGGGCGAAAATTCGGGACAGGGAGTCAGGCTTAAGATTCTTGGAACCAGGTCTGTAGGAGAGGGTAAAGTTAAAGCGGCTAAAGAAAATAGCCCATCTAGCCTGCCTTGCGTTAAGCCTCTTAGCGGATTTGAGGTATTCAAGATTCTTGTGATCAGTCCAAACCTGAAATGGTTGGGAGGCTCCCTCCAGCCAGTGTCTCCACTCCTCCAGGGCCACCTTGACTGCCAGCAGTTCACAGTCACCAATGTCGTAATTGCGTTCGGCCGAGGAGAGTTTCTTAGAAAGATAGGCACAAGGGTGAAGTTTGCCGTCTTTGGGGCTGAATTGGGAGAGGATTGCTCCGATGCCAACGTCCGAAGCGTCTACCTCTACCACGAACTGCTGACTGGAGTCCGGAAGGACTAAGGTCACTGACTGGGTGTGGTGGGTAATCTTACCCAGAGGGCTGCCATCTACGGCTCTCACCTCAAGGGGGCGTGGGAGTGCGAAAACTCTCAGTCCGAGTCTTCTGACTAGGGAAGAATTCATTATGCTAGCATCTGCATCAGAGTCAATGAATACAGGCAAGAGCATAGAACCAGAGTCAGAAATAATCTTTACCTGAGGCTGGTGCAGGGCTGGGTTACTGATTACCAGGCTTCGACTCACTGTGAGCAGTTCTTTTGGCTTTGCTCCGCCCCCCTTGATGTGGCAGGCACTCACTAAGTGCCCCAGTTGACCGCAGTAAAAGCATCTTCCCTCTCTATGTCGACGATGGCGCTCTTCAGCGGAAAGATGAGCGCGTCCCAGATGCATTGGTTCCTGTGGGGGAGGGGGAGAGGGAGGCAGACTGACTGCTGGTTGACGGACGTGGCTTGGCCGATCCTCAGAGCTGCTCCTCCATCCTCGGTGAGGCGACGAACGAGCCCGAAGTCGTCCCCGCTCCTGGTCCCGCTCGGTGAGGTGCTTGTCAATCTTAACTGCCAGCATGATGAGGGAATCTAGATCCTCCGGAAGATCGATGTTGATCAGCTGATCCTTCACAGACTCCGAGAGTCCTTGAAAAAATGTGTCCGATAGGGCGACAGGGTTCCACCCACTCTCAGTGGCGAGGGTGCGAAAGTCTATAGCATAGTCTGTTACCTTGCGCCTTCCTTGCCTTAGCGTGAGCAGAGATCTAGCAGCTTCCCTGCCTGGCGCGGTGTACTGAAAAATCTGCTCGAGTGCCTGTGTGAACCTGACGAGGGAAGAGCAGGCTGTTGAACGACGGCTCCATTCGGCAGTAGCCCACGCCTCTGCACGTCCTGTGAGGTGGGAGATTATGAATGCTACCTTGGACCGGTCAGTCGGGAAGGCTGATGGTTGTAGCTCAAAGTGCAGCTCGCACTGTGTCAAGAAGGGTCTCACGTTCCCTGACTCCCCGGAGAAGCACTCAGGACGGGAGAGCTGTAGACAAGGCTGAGCAGTACTGGCAGGGAGCAGCGCGTCCACGTGTGGACCCGGAAATGGGGCTGGGTCAGACGTAGCTTCAGCAGGTGTCTCTCGTGGCAGATGAGAGAGTAGTTCTTGAAACTGTGAGCCCAACGATGACATCATCGAGTCCTGGCGTGTCGCCAGTTCTCTCAGCGTGACGCACAGGGACGTGAGCTGCTCCTGCTGTTGAGCCAGCTTTTGCCCCTGTGCACGAAGGGCTTGGTGAAATGAGTCAGAATCCGCTGAGTCCATGTGTGGCCAGTTCGTTCTGTCGTGAACTATGGCTGAGCAGAACAAGGGACTCAAATGCAGGACTCGAACACTAATCAGTCAGTAACAGAGTTTAATTCCAGGCAGAGGTTCGGTACACGGGAGGTCAACAAGAGATCAGGCAGAGGTACAAAAGCGTCAGGCAAAAAGGCAAGGTCAAAAAAGGCAGGCAAGACTACGGCTGTGAAAAAGAGTGCTGGAACGTGAGCTATGAACTACAACGAACTGGCAACGAGACAAGACACAGAGGGGAATATAAGCAGTGCTTGATTAGGGAGTGATAGGATGCAGGTGTGGTAGACACAATCAGGGATCAGGTGCACGCAGACAAGGAAGGGGGCGGGGTAGATAGGAACCTGAAACAGAGACAAGGGTGAGTGATTTCAAAATAAAACAGGAAGACAAGACATGGAACATGAAGGGAGAAACAAAACAAGATACTTAACGGAAGTGACAGATCATGACACTCAAAAGCCAGAGAGAGACTTGGCTCACTCCCTCCTGCAAGAGACCTTGCTTGCTGTGTCAGAAGACCCTACGTTTGACCCAGTGCTAGTAGAGGAAGGGGAAGGGTTAGATGTGGTGGGGTCACAAGAACTAGACAGGCCAATATCGCCTCAGTGACCCAATAGTCAGCCAGGGTACATGTCATTTCAGTAGCTTCACCAACAAACTGTATCTCACCAGGTCATCCCACACACGTCTCACATTCAAGTCAGTCAGTCGCACAGTCCGACCAGCCAGTTGATCAGGGTACTACAGTCCGGAGATCCACAGGCAACATAAAGCCTGCTCAGAGGTTAACTTATGAGTCTCTAGGTGAACCGTCTTACCAGCCGCAAGGTAGAGTCAATTGTATTAGTGCCTGGGGGTTACCACATATGCCAGAAGGGGACATGCGGGCACATCACATCCCATGCCACTCAACCTACCTCGCTATGCCATGTCAGTGGTTGCCTTATACTTCTTTTGTGCCTTATGGTACCTCAGCACGGGTGTATTGAGGAGTTAAAGTGGGTAACGCTGTAATTTCTAATGCCAGGAGTCATTTTTATTTGTTGGGGAGTGTGTGACGCCCGATAATGTGTGGTCACATGGGGGTATTATTATTTTATTCATATTGTATTTTTCTGCCATATATTTACGTGGTTTGCTTGTGAATAGCACAGTTTTCTGTTCTGGGTGTAAAAACCTGTTGTGCACTTCCAGAACAGTGGGGGGCAGTGTGGGGTGGCAGTTCAGTTTCGGCAGGGTGTGTTCAGGGAGGTACTCATTGTATTCGGGGATGCCTAAGAAACCTCAACATCACGTCTCTGTCCCTCTCCGTTTGTGCTGTTTTACAGCTTTCCAGTGTTATCCAGTGAGACAGAATTTCACCTTTTTAATTATTAACTGTAAACAAGGTCTCCGTTCTGGGACCTGTAACACAGGCTCTGTTGTAGGCACAGAACTGGACAGCCTGACATCCATAGCTGAGCGGCACACACTCAACAGGCTCCTGTCCATCATAGATAATCCACACCATCCACTACACAGCACCATACACAGACTGAGGAGCAGCTTCAGTGACAGAAGCATTCCTCCCCCATGCCATTTGACTCTTCAACCTGCATCATACATGACACATACACACACACACGTACATGTGCATGCACACACTCACCTTGCACTGTAATGACGGAACTTTCTGATTTATAATTCATTTCTTTTTCAATGTCATATTATATTTAGACTGTACTTTGCATGCCTCTTATGTTTCTATTTTGTAACATATTCTTTGAGCTGCTGAACTGTGAATTTCTCTGAGAGATAAATCTATCTATCTATCTATCTATCTATCTATCATTTATTAACAGTAAAAACTGTTTATAGAAAAACAGGCCCTATTATATATATATATATATATATATATATATATATATATATATATATATATATATATATGGTGTCAGGTGTCTGCGGTAGTCGGGGGGTGGTGAGGTCTAGTCGTGAGTCGGGGGCCGGTTTGGTTTCTGGTGTGACTATAAATTTAGTTGGGCACACCAGTTATTAAAGATGAGTGTTGTCTTCTGGGTCCAGTGAATATTGTCTTTTTCTGTAGTGAATGTGTCATGGGGAATTTCTGTGAGGAAGGGGAAATGGGTGACCATGGTGTTATTTATTGTCGTAATGTTATGCTGTTGGGTGGGGGTGAGCTTGGGTGAGAAGTTGATGACTGGGAAATAGATGTCTGCATTGGGAAAGACAGACTTCAGTAGCCTAAACAGTGCTTTGAACTGTTTAATTGAGGTTTGCCTGTGGTCCTGGTCTTTGTCGTTTATGCCAATTGAAACGATGACAGTCTTGGTGTCTGGGTTTGGTAATGTCTTTTCACAGATTTTAAAGAAGTGATAGGTGTTGGATGTCCAGTTGGATGAGAGGGTTGGTGTGGGCAGGGATCCGGTTAATGTTGGAGTCCCCAAGTACCAGGATTGGCCTTCTGGGTTTGAAGAACCAATCCTGGATTTTTCTGTTGGGGGCGTGCAATAAAATAATTGGGTCTGTGTAGGGATAGTGAGTCAGTTGGGGCGGAAGTGAAGGAGAAAGTGGGGTGATCCAGTAGTGAGCTGGAGGCCATGGGTGGGCAGGAGGCTAGGGCCGGTGTTAGTACTGAGATGGGATGGGGGGAGGGGGAGGCGATGATGGGGGGGATGCTGTCATGGGGGGACTGGGGAGGCAGATGGGCCAGCGTCCAAGACTTCCTCGGCGGGCAGTGCAACCCCACTGGGTGGTTGAGTGGAGGGCTCAGCAGGGGCGTTTTGGTCGTGATTGACTTTAACGGACCCTGTTGTCATTGTTGCCCGATCCACATGTGTATATTTTGGGGGAGGTGGGGTCAGCTGCACTGCCGATTGGTCCGGGACGCCAGCATCATCTGCCTGTGAGGAGAAGGGAGAAATGTTGTCAGAGATCATGGTTGAAACATTAGTCGTGCTATTCAGTGAGATTGAGAGGAGTTCCTGGGTATGGGTGGGTTTCTTGTCTGGTGGGTTGGGGGCATGGATCTGGGCCTTCACTTACACTAGGGTGCGTTTTGTGACAGTGGGGGCATCGGTGAGGGGGGGCTCTACGGTCATTGGCTTGAAATGGGAGGTTGTTGGTGGGGCGAGGTGGAGTATGGGATATATGGGTGGGGCGGGGGCGAGGGCTGTGGTCCGGGTTGCAGTTCTGATGGGTGTGGGGCCCCAGGTGACTTTCTTAGTCCTCTGGGGCAACGGGGTGGAAGTGGCCGGTGCTGTATTGCTGTGGTTGGGTTCTGGTACAATTGTAGAAGGCTGCTTGGTGGGCGTCTTCTGGGATTCGAAGGTGGGCTGCTGAGTGGTTTGTTGGTTTGACAGATGTAGGGGTATGATGGGTCCTGTTCGTTTGGCTTGCTTCTGGAGTGGTTTGCTGCTTGGTGGGAAGAAGTCTGTCATGTGTCGGTCAGGAGGGGTCCTTGATGGCTGTTGGGTGGTGTAGGTAGGGGTTCTCTGGACGAGGTTTGGCTGGTAGCGTGTGGTTGGAGTGGACGGAGTGTTTTCAGGTGGAGCAGTGGTTGAGCTGGTGCTCCGGTATATGGAAAGTCTCTGGGGGGCCTGGGGTGGTGGTAGGGTGGGGAAATTAATTTCTTCTTCAGGGATGATGGGGAGGGTAAGGTCCAGGTTGTTTCTGCTTCGGTGCTGTGGTGGGGGGGCAATGTCGGAGGTGGTTCTGGTCCGCTGTGGTGGAGTCTGTAGGAGGTGGTGGACTGCATGCACGGTTTGTTGCATCAGCCTGGGGCCGTAGCGTTTCCTGGCCTAACCAGTGGCAATTTGGAGGGCCAGGGGGTTACGGGGTGTGTAGAGAAGAGAGGTTATGGTGGCTTGGTAATGGTCCTTAAGCACACACCATCACTTGTGGTCACAAAGGGTGACATCAGCCAGGTAGTATTTGAGTCTTTTAATAGTTGATAACATATCTTTTTGTGATCAATTATTTATGGATCCAGAGGCAAGACAGTTCAAGTATCAAGTATACATGCATTCAGATTCAGGGTAAAATGCAGCAGTGAGATATTGCAGACATTTGTGTAATTGTGAAACTCCATGGTATAGTCAGCCGAAAGACAAACTCATGTTTGCACAGTTGAACATGTTCATCTTCAACAGGGGAAAGGAAGTCTCTTGTCTGGTACAGTACAAGCAATGCATACATCACATTGGGCTGATCAGTGGGGACATTCACGTTTCTTGATGGTCTGATTGTGTGTGCATCCCAAACCTGTGCAGTGTCATCCAATTCATCCTGTGAAAAATATAAATATATATAAATTTAGGAGGAACAACATATATACATATCAGGGCATGCCAAAATATATTTAATTAACTCACCTGGATGAGTCTTATGCAGCAAAACTGAAGGAGGTTTTTGTCCAGAATTCCACCATCAAAGAGTCTGCTGTCTCTGAGGTCTGCAAACAGGGATATCCAGAACTCCATGCATTGTCTTGGAAGAAAACCTCACCAATATTCAATTCTTTGATTAGCAGTGCTGGCTCCCTCAAAATAACTATCAGAATCAGAATCAGAAGAGCTTTATTGCCAAGTACGATTTGCACATACAAGGAATTTGTTCTGGTGTCATTGGTGCATAACAAGCATACAAAATTTTAATATACACAGTATATAAATGTTTTTTTTAAAAAGATGAAAAGAGCACTACAGAAAGAGCAGTACAGCTGGGCAGAAGTGAGTAACAGTGAAATATTCACCAGGTGCAAAAGTTCACAGTAATGACGTTAATGTAACGCATAAAAAAGATGTAATGATAATGTGACATGTAGAGGCAGAGGAGGAGTGTGAGGAGTCAGAGTGTCGGGGGGGGCTGCGGGCCTTGTTGATAAGGCTAGTAGCAGACGGGAATAAACTGTTCTTGTGGCGTGAGGTTCTGGTCCTGATGGACCGCAGCCTCCTGCCAGAGGGGAGTGACTCAAAAAGTTTCTGACCGGGGTGGGAGGGATCAGCCATAATCTTTCCTGCACGCCTCAGAGTTCTGGAGGCGAACAGGTCCTGGAGAGATGGAAGATTGCAGCCAATCACCTTCTCTGCAGACCGAATGACACGCTGCAGTCTGCCCTTGTCCTTGGCCGTGGCAGCAGTGTACCAGATGGTGATGGAGGAGGTGAGGATGGACTCAATGATGGAGGAGTAGAAGTGCACCATCATTGTCTTTGGCAGGTTGAATTTCTTCAGCTGCCGCAGGAAGTACATCCTCTGCTGGGCTTTTTTGATGAGAGAGCTGATGTTCAGCTCCCACTTGAGGTCCTGGGAGATGATAGTTCCCAGGAAGCGAAAGGAATCCACAGTGTCAATTGTGGAGTCACAGAGGTTGATGGGTGCAGGTGAGGCTGAGTTCTTCCTGAAGTCCACAACCATCTCCACTGTCTTTAGAGCGTTGAGCTCTAGGTTGTTACGGTTGCACCAAGTGACCAGCTGTTCAACCTCCCACCTGTAGGCGGACTCGTCACCATCAGAGATGAGTCCGATGAGAGTGGTGTCGTCCGCGAACTTCAGGAGCTTGACGGACTGGTGACTGGAGGTGCAGCTGTTTGTGTACAGGGAGAAGAGCAGAGGAGAAAGAACGCAGCCCTGGGGGGATCCGGTGCTGATGACCTGTGAGTCGGAGACATGTGTTCCCAGCTTCACATGCTGCTTCCTGTCAGACAGGAAGTCAGTGATCCACCTGCAGATGGAGTCAGGCACGCTCAGCTGGGAGAGCTTCTCCTGAAGCAGAGCCGGGATGATATCAAGGGTGTCATCTTGGTGAGTCGAGACAAGGAAACGCTGAAAGCCTCGAACATAGCCATTTTCAGTTCCAAGATCTCACAACTCTACGGCAGCCCTTTAAACGCTGTACTGCTTCCATGTAATATCCTCCAATCAATGCTGGGTCACTGCTTGTTGTGTAGGCATTGAGCCAGACTATTTTCCCCGAAAAACCATCAATACATCCATTGATACATATGCCATATTGCTTTAATTTGTCGTATGAGTCCAGGTGCCAGATAAAGTTTGGCCCTCTTGAGAAGTACCTCCTCCGTCTGCGACATCCTGCTTGCCTGCTTGCCACTCCTCGGGGATTCAGCTCTTTTAACACCAGCCGCACATCTTCTTTTCTCACACGCAGAACGTTTTCTCTACATTTCGCGTACATCCACCGATATCCATGAAGCTGCCGTTCAGCTTCAGCAGTTCATTTCAAATAAATTCAACCACCAGTGCTAATTAGGAGTAGTCTTTCCGACGAGCGTGTCCCCTTTCGCTTAGTACTCTTTTCAGATGCCTCTCGCTTATCTGATGAACATGTCTTCTGTCTAGGACTAGACATATATGTTTGTATTTGAGGCCAATCTCAAGATAAAAATCAATCAATCTTCCCCACCGGTGTGAAGGCTCCATTGTTTTGATGTGGCCTGACCCGGAAGCATGTGACGTAAATAACACAAGACCACACAAAAACCGCGAGATCGCACTGACTTTGCAAGATCTTGCAACTTACATTGTTTTTTTTTTTCTCCATGTCCCTTCCAGGCTTCCGTATAAAGGTGCTGGAGAAATCCAAAAATGTAACTCTCACGGCACCGCTGCCTTTGTCCAGGTGAGAGAGAGATTGATGTAGCAGGAAGACAATGGCATCTTCCACTCCCACCTTTTCTCGGTAAGCAAACTGTAGGGAGTCAAGGGCGTGGCAGGTCTGTGGCCTGAGGTGATGAAGCACCAGTCTTTCCATGGTCTTCATCACGTGCTACGTCAGGGCTAAAGATCTGAAGTCGTTCATCTCTCTAGGATGGGGTTTCTTCGGGACTTGAATGATGCATGATGTCTTCCACTGCTGGGGAACCCTCCCTAGTCCCAAGCTCAGTTTGAAGGCGTGCTGAAGGGGGTGACCCAGTTCTCGTGCGCAGGCCTTCAGTAGTAGATACTCCATCTGGACCTGCAGCTTTGTTAGGGTGCAGCCTCCTTAGCTCTCCATAAGCATGAGCTACTGTGATCGTGGGTGGTTTGGTGGGGGGTTGAGAGGTGTCCTCATCCGTGTTTGTGGAGGCTTGTGTAGGTTGGGGGGGTGAGGGCAGCTGCTTTCAAATGTGTGAATGGGATGGGGTGATCAAACCTGTTAAATAACTGGTTGAACTGGTTTGCCCTTCCCACATCACTCTCCATGGGGGTTTTCTCTTGGAGCTGCAGCCAGTAATTGTCTTCATGCCCCCCCACAACTCCCTCATGTTGTTTTCCTGCATCTTTTGTTCTATCTTCCTTCTGTACTGCTCCTTCGCCTCTCTGAGTTCCTTCTTCAACGTTCCAACGTCCATACAGAAGTTGATATACTCAGTTTTGCAGTCAACCACCGCCTCAGTGTTCTCATTGTGGGACCCATGCAAAGTATCCCAGTGGTCTCAAAGCAGTCCTGTAGAGACAGTTCAGTCTCAGGAGACCACTTCCTGAATGAGCGTGTGACTGTTGGCAGCCTCCTCACTCTTTGGATGTAGTGAGGTTTTAACAGGACCAGATTGTGGTCAGCTTTCCCCAGCGCAGGCTCTGCAGCCTCGGTACGGCTTCCTAATGTCCACAAGTAAACACGGAACCACACCGATGCAGGACTTTTGCTCAGAGCATGCAAAAAGTTGCTTGAATACATGAGTCTCGGTGTGGAATAATCCATATCCATGGGATATACTAATATGTTTCAATAGAAACCAAGAGAATTGACTTCAAAGTAGGATAAGGAAATTAAAGGTGTAAACACGCTGAGCTGCTAGAAAGGCTGCCACTCGCGTCTGCGCCAGAAGTTGTATGATAGGTAGTATGTGTATAATTTACCCATTACTTTATAATTCCTTGGCTGACTACAATTATCAAGTACATTTTACACGATTTACATATTTTTTTTTTACCTCCCCCCAAAATCACTATTCAAGATTCAAGATTCAAGATTCAAGATTCTTTATTGTCATTATGCAAGCATAACAAAATTTCCTCCCGAGACTCTCAGCAAACATTGAAATACGAATGAACAAAACAGAAAACAAGAAAGGTTATTGCAGGTGAAATGTGCAAAAAGTGAACAGTGCAGGGAAATGTATGTACAGGGGGAAAAAGGGGCAGTTGTATTATAAATATAAATATAAAGTGCAGAACTTAGTGCCAGACCTGTGTCATCCACTACAGAGGGGGGAGTGGGGGGGAGGGGGTTATTGATTTCACAGCCCTGGGGAAGAAGCTGTCCCTGAGTCTTTTGGTGGAGGATCTGATGATCCTGTACCGTTTTCCTGATGGAAGTGGTGCAAAAAGAGCGTTGCCTGGGTGGGTGGGGTCTGTTGCTATCCGTCTGGCCCTCCTCTGGAGTCGTGCGGTGTAAACAGAATCCAGATCAGGTAGACGGCGGCCCACAATCCCCTGTGCAGTTCTCACCACCCGGGCTAAGTCCTTCCTGTTTTGTGACGTGCAGCTGCCGTACCACACCGTCACACTGAGACACAGGATGCTCTCTATCGTGGCTCTGTAAAAGTTTGTGAGCAGCTGAGGAGAGAGTCCAGTCCTCTTCAGCTTCCTGAGGAAGAAGAGCCTTTGTTGAGCCTTCTTCACCAGGTGCGAAGTGTTCACACTCCATGAGAGGTCAGAGGAAATGTGGATTCCCAGGAACTTGATGTTGTCTACACGCTCCACTCCCTCTCCTTGTATGCAGAGTGGAGCGTGTTCAGTCTTCCTGGACCTCCTGTAGTCTACTATGACCTCCTTTGTTTTGGTGGTGTTCAGGATGAGGTTGTTCCTGGAGCACCATTGTGTGATGTGCTGGACCTCTTCTCTGTAGTGGGTCTCATCATTGTTGGATATGAGACCCACCACGGTGGTGTCGTCCGCAAACTTTACAACCATGTTTGTGGGATGGATGGCAGAGCACTCCTGTGTGAAGAGAGTGAAGAGGGCTGGGCTGAGCACACAACCCTGTGGCGTTCCGGTGTTGAGGACCAGCGGTGCAGAGGTGGACCCCCGTATCCTAACCACCTGGGGTCTGTTGGTGAGGAAGTCGCTGATCCAGGAGCAGAGCGATGGTGCCAAACCCAGATTGTGCAGTTTCAGCGCCAACACGTCCGGGAGAACGGTGTTAAACGCTGAACTAAAGTCCACAAACAGCATCCTGACGTAAGTGTTTGGATGCTGCAGGTGAGTCAGGGTCGTGTGAAGTGCTAATGAGACAGCATCCTCCGTAGAGCGGTTCTCCCTGTAGGCGAACTGCAGACTGTCCAGGCCCGCAGGGATGGCGTCTTTGATGTACTTCAGGAGGATCCGCTCGAAGCACTTCATTATGACTGGGGTCAGGGCGACAGGACGGAAGTCATTGAGACAGGTGACAGTGGATTTTTTGGGCACAGGCACAATGATGGAGGACTTCAGGCAGACAGGGACTGAGGAGAGCTGCAGCGACATGTTGAAAATGTCCAGAAAAACTGCTGCTAGCTGATCCGCACATGACTTCAGTGTCCGACCTGACACCTTATCTGGGCCTGCCGCCTTGTTGGTGTTGATCCTCCTCAGGGTGGACGTCACCTGGTGCAGCTGCAGGGTGAGAGGCTGGTGCTGCACCTCTGGCTGAGGAAGATGTACAGTCCTTCTGCTCGGAGAGTCGAAGCGTGCGAAGAAGCTGTTTAAAGTGTCAGGCAGAGTGGGGTCGTGGCTGGCCTGCTGCTCACTACGCTTGTAGTCAGTGAGGGTCTTGATGCCTTTCCACATGTTGCGGGTGTTGTTGTCGCGGAAGTGTTCCTCGATGCGTTGCCTGTACCGATGTTTCGCCAGCTGGATGCCCTTCTTCAATTCTTTTCGGGCCCTGCTATAAGCCAGTTTGTCTCCTACTCTGTAGACTGCATCCCGGGCTTTTAGCAGGGACCGCACTGTGCCGTCCACCCATGGCTTCTGGTTGGGAAAAACCGTGATTGTTTTTGTGGGTAGAACAGCGTCGGTGCAGAAGTGAATGTAGGACAGCACAGATGACGTGTAATCCTCTAGGTTTGCATCCCTTTTGAACACCTCCCAGTCTGTCTGTTCAAAGCAGTCCTGTAAGGCTGCAGAGGCCTCCTCAGTCCAAACCTGGATGGTCTTGGTGGTGGGTTTGGACCTGCAGATCAGAGGTCTGTAGGCAGGAATCAGCTCCACAGAAATATGGTCTGACATGCCAAAGTGAGGTGCTGCTGCAGCCTTGTATGCCCCTTTGATGTTACAGTACAGTTGATCCAGTGTGTTATTGTCTCTTGTTGGAAACTTGATGAATTTGTGGAATTTGGGGAAGACAGCCTTTAGTTCCACATGGTTAAAGTCCCCAGCCACTATCACAGCCGCTTCTGGATTCGCGTTCATTTGGCCGCTGATGAGGCAGTACAGCTCCTCCAGTGCTAGCTATTTACAGTGTAGTACGCAGTGAGGCCGCTGTACTATCAACAAGGTTATCTATGAGGGCGGGAGTAAAATCACAAAAGGTACCTTCAGATGTACTGACATATGGCACTGAGTTAAATAAAGGTTGCACTGTCTCTTTGAATGTATTAATATTATTATCAGACAGGCATCGGCTCACAATTAAATGTGAGTAGATAATGATCAGGAAGGAGAGGGTTTTGAGGAATTATGTTTAAGTTATCAATATCAATACCATAAGTCAAAACAAGATCGAGGGTGTGACTAAGGCAATGAGTTGATTTATTAACGTGTTGAATAAAACCAACTGATTCCAACAGCGAGTTAAATGCACAGCTAAGACTATCACGGTCAACATCTACATGGATGCTGAAATCCCCTTCAATTATGATTTTATCTGTCTTAAGTACTAACTCAGATAAGAACTCTGAATAAGGTGCAGGTGGACGATAAACTGTGACTATCATAATTGGTTTCTGTGATTTCCAACTAGGATGAGAAAGATTAAGAATATGGCTTTCAAACGATGAATATCCTGGTTTGGTCTTGGGATTGATTAATAATCTAGTATTAAAAATGGCTGCTACACCTCCTCCTCGGCCTGAGTTTATAGGAATATGGGTGTTAACATGAGTGGGTGGAGTTGACTCATTTAGACTAAAGTAATCTTCTTCATGTAACCAAGTTTCAGTTATACAGAATAAATCAATACAATTGTCAGAAATTAGATCATTTATTAAAACAGATTTTGAGGAGAGTGACCTTATATTTAATAGTCCACATTTAAAAGTGGTATTATTTGACTCTATTTTATTGTCGGTATTAATCATTATTAAGTTAGAATATCTAACTCCTCTAAGGTTTGTTATTGATTTATTTACTTTAGTTTTTACTTTAGTAGGTCGAGGGACAGACACAGTCTCTATTTTTTATTGGTGACTGCTCGAAAAGAAGCACAGAGAAGCATGAAAGACTGCAACTCTGTGTCCTGGTCTCAGCTCTGGATTGTCATGGGTTTCTAATAAAATGTCCTAAGCTGCTAGATCGGCAGCTGGCCGTACGCTTCAAGAAGTGACGCTGTCGGTACCCCTCTCGCTCCACATCTGGACGCTCTGGGATGTTTTATTGATATGGGCCCGTGGCACTGCCAAGTTAGCGACAACACATTTACCCACGTCCGGGTGGACGGAATTAGGAAAATAAATATGCAACGTACGGTTACACTTTCAAAATAAACCCAGAAGAGAGACGTTTCATATTTTACGAGTAAGAGTAATACTGCTACTAAAGACACTTTTTTCCCCCTATTTCATAAATACCAATCATGTAGCAGCATTATTAGGCCAAACATATGAAGTTAGTTAGATGCTTAAATATCACGCTTTATTTTGTAAAGTTAGCGATGAACACATTTACCGACATCCGGGTGGACGGAATTAGGAGAATAAATTTACAATGTACGATTACACTTTCAAAATAAACCTGGAAAAGAAACGTTTCATGTTTATTACCTATTATATACTTATAACAGAAGCTCTGCTTGTATTTTACTTGTTCATAGACAACAGACAAATTCAACTAGCTAGAAACTCTAAACTGAGAGTTTTATATAACCGAAACGGCCAATAATCTAATATTCTGTATGGATGATGCATATTTTATTCATGAAATCACAAGATTTTAAAAGCACAACCATGAATGCGTTTAATTTTTATTCCTCTGCATTTGTTGTAGATTTCTTCTTAAAATCATTATTGAACAAACATTAAAATATACAAATCATTGGACGACAGAGCAGTTTTAGAGTAATTTCCTGTACGTGTGTCAAATTGGTTTACTGTAGCACCTGCCGTTAAATATAATTGAATATGAGTATGAATATGTTCAATATGAAAATTTAACGTCACTGCCTCTCCCCTTTATTAGCCCTGTAGCATCCTATGTTACCTCTATTGGGAGAAATAAAAGTGAGCGCAGATTATGAAGACTTCTGAACATTTTGACACCTAAATTGTTTTTCTGAGACATTAGTAGAAAATTAACTGTTCGAAATGTGTCTCTTTCTTAGCAGAAATACACTATTGCGAGATTTTACAGTGCTAAACTGTCTATGGTGCTGAATTGTTGGTTTCACCAAATATGATCTCAAACAACTGAATTAAAACTTAATTCACCTTTTGAATTCACATCTGGTACAACACAATCTGCTTTCATCCATCTACATTCACAAGACTTGCCTACAGTATAAGTCAGCAATTTGAGAAATATGTGTCTTATGTTGTCCATCAATCCATCCATCATCTACCACTTTATCCTCCACTGGAGGGTCACGCCGGGTGCTGTGCCAATCTCAGCTGACATAGGGCGATAGGCGGGGACAGTTAGCCAGTCCATTGCAGGGCCACACATAGAGACCAACAACCATTCACTCTCACACTCCCAGCTACGGTCAATTTGGAGTGACCAATTCACCTTATCTCCATATTCCATGTGTTTGGACTGTGGGAGGAAGCCGGAGAACCCGGAGAAAACTTGACTTGCCTATTAAAAACACTAAAGGAGAGAAGTGGAGGAGTGTGTGCAAGAAATGTAACGAAAAAGGCAAACTGAAGTGAATTAAAAAAAATGAACAAATCTTAATTTTTATTCTCTGCACAGACAGAGAGAGATAGAGAATAACATTCAACATACAGGTGTCTTAAAGACACAAACAAAAACATTAAATGGAGTCCTTAAAGTTGCTGGCAGGCTCCCAGGTGTCTTCCCAAGTTCTGCCACTGAAAAAAAAGAATGAATGCAAACAAGTCTAAGATCATTGCATGTACCACAATATTAGCTTACATCAATGGAGTTTAATAAAACAACAAATGACTCATGATTGGTTTTTCAGAAGCCTGGTACTAACCTAGTATGGAAGTAAGTACATACCACTGCTGGAAAATGTAAAAAGTTGATGCTACAGCGAGTAGTAGAGTAGAAGAATGCAATATTCATTTCTTCATCTCATCTTTTCAACAACAGTGGTCGTAAGGGATTTTTTAGGCTGATTCCGTTTACCGTTTTTTAAAACCACTTTGCAGCACACTAAATTTTCTTTAATATAAAATTATAACATAGAAATACAACCAACTTTCAGTCATGTAATGTCTGCCTGTTAAAATAAGTGGTCCAGGTTAACAGATAAATTCTCCAAGACTGAATAGCGCCACACGGTGGTGGTGCCTATACAGAGCCACCTTGTGGTTCACCATGCTTCCTGCTCTGTGGACATCCCGGTAACGAGTTGGTGCTGGTTGTACTGTCTACATCTTATTACTCATGTTTGATTAGTGAACGTAGTGCCGTGGAGACCTGGCTTTGTGTGGTCAATGTGAATACTGTAGAATAGAGCTGAAACGATTAATCGATTACAAAATTAATTATCAACTCTTTTGCCCAACACTGATAAACTTTTTTAACATTTTCGGACATTTTATAGACCAAGCGATTAATCGAGAAAATAATCGACACATTCATCGATTACGAAAATAAAGTTTGTTGCAGCTCTGCTGTCGAATAAAGTTGCCGTGTGAAATCCCCACTTTTCTGTCTGTCAACATTCTGAGCTAACTTGCTATCTGGAGCCTCTGCTAACTGCTAATCCTCTTAGCCTCTCCACCTGCACCAGCTCACGTTGCGTGTGCTGCTGTTGCTGTGTGCTGTTGATCATGCGGCGCGCAGTTGACCGGCCTAAAACCATCATATCTCTATCTGACCAACCAGTCGGTCATCAGTCATGGCCGATCACGTGAAAATTGGCCAATTCAGTTCACCAGCTGATCAATCGGTGCATAGTGGGTATACCACAGCAAGAAATTGCACCATCTGTAAAATGTAATTTGTCCTTGAGCATCAATTACAGCTCGACAAGACATCTCATACTGTTCACAAGTCAACTTATTGCAACCTGCTGATGACACTCTGTGACACTCCAAGCTCAGAGGAAACCTCCCTCTGAGTACATCCTGTTTCAAGCCTCGCAGTGACCAGGGACTGTTGATTGATTGTTAGGTGTCGTCTTGGTATCATGATGTCAAAATGTGAACAGCATGATGAAGAGGACTGTTTAAATAGGAACTGTCATTGAACCAGAAGAACAAGCAATACGTACTGAGACATATGCATTCAAAAGTTTAGCCTTGTACAAATTAAGATCACCTGGAAAGGTTATAGTGTATTTTTTGTATATTCTGAAATTCCATTAGAAAGTGGAATAGACAGACAGACAGACAGACAGACGACTTTATTGATCCCTTTGGGAGGTTCCCTCTGGGAAATTAACAGCTCCAACATCAGCACACAGCACTGTTAAGATTAGAGTCACACTTTACAGGAGACTGGAAAGAGAAACACCCCAGGTACCAAACACCATAAAATATAGAATAGAATAAAATAAGCTAAAAATAAAGATAAAATAAAAATAAAAATCTAAAAAAGTATAAAAATACAAACGTAAATGACCCATGCTATATATATATATATATATGTATGTATACATACATACATACAAACAACACATATACATATATATACATATACATACACACGTACGTACATACATACATATATACACACATATATATATATATATATATATACATACATACATACATATACACACATATATACATATATGCACATACATATACATACACACACAGGTACACACACACCTACAGTTACCCCATATTGCCCAGGGTTTTATTGCACATGTCTTTAAGGTTTTATTGCACATGTTATTATGTTGTTATTGTTGTGGTTATTGTGATTATGGACAGTTGTTTGTTTAGTTCGTACTGTTTGTTTTGTATGCCCTCCTCCCCCCCAGTGAGGAGTTACTGTACTTTGGGAGGAGCAGCCTGTTGCTGAGGCTTCTGTGGCTCCTGTGGCTGCTGATGACAGTGTGCAGAGGGTGGCTGGCATTGTCCAGGATGCTCAGCAGTTTGTCCACAGTTTTTCTCTCTGCCACTGTCACCAGAGGGTCCAGCCTCATTCCTACCACAGAGCCGGCAGCCTGATGAGTTTTTCCAGTCTGTGGAAGTCTGCCTTAGTTGTGCTCCCGCCCCAGCACACCACAGCGTAGGAGAGAACACTGGCAACCACAGCCTGGTAGAACATCCACAGGAGCTTCTTGCAGATGTTGAAAGATCGTAGCCTCCTCAGGAAGTACAACCTGCTCTGGGCCTTCTTGTACAGATGCCTTGAGTTGCTTGTCCAGTCCAGCTTGTTGTCCAGCCACAGCCCAAGATATTTGTAGGTCTGAACGACCTCCACCTCCTCTGCTCCTATTAGAACTGGTCTCGAACTGGGTCTGTCCCTCCTGAAGTCGATGACCAGTTCCTTGGTCTTTGAGGTGTTGAGCTGCAGGTTATTAATGTGGCACCAGACAACAAAGTTCCTCACCAGGCTCCTATATTCCTCTTCCTCTTCATTGTCTCTGATACACCCCATGATGGCCGTGTCGTCTGCAAACTTCTGGATGTGACACGTTTCAGAGTTGTAGCAGAAGTCTGCAGTGTACAGAGTGAAGAGGATGGGAGACAGCGCAGTCCCCTGAGGAGCTCCGATGTTGCTGACCACTGTGTCAGACGTGATGTCCTTCAGCCTGACATACTGTGGTCTGTCTGTGAAGTAGCTGGAAATCTAAGCAACCAGGCAGGGGTCCACTCGCATTCTGGTGAGTTTTTCTTTTAGTACAAGGGGCTGGATGGTGTTGAAGGCACTCGAAAAGTCCAAAAAGAGGATCCTGACTGTGCCACTTCCCTTGTCCAGATGCGAGTGGGCTCGGTGTAGGAGGTAGAGAATGGCATCATCTACACTGACCTCTGCCCGATAGGCAAACTGTAGAGTGTCCTCAGCGTGCTGTACCTGAGGCCTGAGGAGGTTGAGGAAGAGCCGGTCCAGAGTCTTCATCAGATGTGAAGTGAGTGCCACCGATCTGAAGTCATTCAGCTCGCTGGGCCAGTTCTTCTTTGGAACTGGAACGATGCATGATGTCTTCCAGAGGGTGGGCACTCTCCCAAGTTGTAGGCTCAGGTTGAAGACCCGTTGGAGTGGCTCCCCGAGTTCCGCAGCACAGGTTTTGAGGAGCCGTGGACACACCTGGTCTGGTCCTGCTGCTTTCTGGGGCCGGAGCTTCCTCAGTTCTCCCCTCACCTGATCAGCTGTGAAGCAGGGAGGTGACTGAGAGGAGGGAAGGGGGAGGATGGCTGGTGTCAGAGAGAGGTGGGAGTGGGGGGGCAGGTTGGGGGGTGGCTGTGGTTGCAGGAGGGGGACGGGAGCAGGCGTCAGTGAGGGCCGCAGTGAAGGTGGGAAGTGGGGTGGAGTGGCTGAATCTATTGAAGAAGGTTTGCCCTCTCCACTCCTCCCCCCTCTGTGCTGGATTTGGCTTTGTGGCCTGTGATGGTTTTGACACCTTTCCAGACCTCCCTCATGTTGTTATCCCTAAGTTTCTGCTCCACTTTCCCCCTGTTGGAATCCTTTGCTTTCACCTCCCGCTGTGCTGCTTTCATCTCCTCTCTGTCATTAGTCCTGAAGGCCTTCTTCTTCTTGTTGAGGACAACCTTGACTTCCTGTGTTACCCATGGTTTGTTATTAGGATAACACCGAACAGTCTTGGTGGGGGCGACCACGTCTGCACAGAAGTTGAGATAGTCTGTGAGACAGTGAGTCATCCCCTCAATGTCCTCAGCATGCTCACCCAGCAACACATCCCAGTCTGTGGTATCAAAGCAGTCTCTCAGTGCCTCCTCAGCTTCAGGAGTCCATCTCCTGATGGAGCGAGTGGTGACAGCCTGCCTTTTGACCAGGGGGGTGTATTGGGGCTGTATGTACACCAGGTTGTGGTCTGACTTTCCCAGTGGGGGAAGGGCGGTGACTCTGTATGCTTCCTTAACGTTGGTATACAGTAAGTCAATCATCCTATTCTTCCTGGTGGGGCAGTTGACAACCTGGTGAAAAGCAGCCAGGGTAGAGTCCAGGGTGACATTATTGAAGTCTCCAGAAATAATTATGAAGGCTTCAGGATGTTGCCTCTGCAGCCGTGCTGTGACTTTATGAATCTCATCACAAGCAGCGTCTGCTTTAGCCTGCGCCTTGACCTCCGGAGGAATGTAAACACACAGGGCGATCACGTGACTGAACTCCCTCGGCAGATAGTATGGCCGCAGGCTAACGGCAAGCAGCTCCAGATTCGGGTCACACAAAGCCGCCTTCACGGTGACATGGCCGGGGTTACACCAACGGTTGTTCACATAAATGATGAGCCCCCCACCTCTGCATTTGCCGCATGCCTCCGCGTTCCTGTCGGCTCTCACCGCAGTAAATCCCCGCAGGTCCACGTTAGCATCCGGTATGCTGTCGGTTAGCCATGTCTCCGTCAGGATGAACAAGCTGCACTCCCGGTAGCTCCTACGCAGCTCCGCTGGGATGTTGTGCCTCTGTCCGTCTGTTGTCCTCCTGAGAGCCAGTAACTTCTCTCGAGAATAAGTGAGAGAGCTGGCTCCTGTGTGTGTTTTAAAGTTTAGTGTATCCATGGGATACATGTTAAATCCTTCACAAAGAAGTTTAAAGGTGTTTAAAAGTGTAGAAAAGAAGAAAGTGCTGCGGAGCGACTGGAAATGCTGCCGTCTCCTACAGCGCAAGCTCCTAAAAAGTGGGGTTCCCTCCCTCTCTCTTTGATAGACGAATAAACACTGTCAAGATGAATGTCCTGCCAAAGTTTCTGTTTGTGTTTAATTGATTTGATTTGATTTGAAAATCTTTAATATCCCCGAAGGGCAATTTGGTTTACAGCAAAAGTTCAACACAGTAGAGCTCACATAGCACACACATACACAATAAATACATATAAATACATATAGTCATCACAGATAACAGTACTGTACATCCTTCCCAACAGGTTCGCCTACAGCGTATTAAGGAATCTAACGGCAGACGGGACAAAGGATTTTAAATATCTGTTTGATTTGGCCTGACAAGGGAATGTGTACCTCCTCTTAGATGGGAGGAGTCGAAACTCTGCATGAAGAGGGTGAAGAGGGTTTGCCAGAATGGCCCTTGCCCTCTGAATGGCTCTGACCTGATAAACATTATCAAGGTCATTCAAGTTAATGCCAATTGTTTTTTGGCAGAGTTTGACCACATTCTTCATCTTATTCTTATTTGATATGCTGAGGTTCCCAAACCAACAAATCATTGCAAAAGTTAAGATAGACTCAATAAAAGATGAGTAAAACAGTTTAAGAAACTTCTTATCAACGTTAAAAGACCTCAGTTTCCTTAAATAAAACAACCTCTGATTTACTTTCCTGCAGATGGCATCTGAGTTGCTCTCAAAAGACAGTTTATCATCCAGGATGGTGCCTAGATACTTATAATGGTTGACTGTGTCCACAGCTGTGCCTTTGACAAAGGTTTGGGCTGTGACAGGTGGATTCTTACGGAAATCAATTTTCATGTCTTTCGTTTTTGACACATTAAGTTGCAGATAAGAATCATCACACCATCTAACAAAATGGTCCAGGACCGGTCCGTGGCCCGCCTCATGGTCCTGCAGGAGGCTGACAATCACGGAGTCATCAGCAAATTTAATTATGTGCCTAGACTCAAACGTACTCTTACAATCATTAGTGTACAACATAAACAGCAGAGGTGACAAGACACATCCCTGGGGCGAGCCTGTGGAACACAACAGAGTCCCGGACAGGGTTTCATTAACACGAGTTCTCTGAGGCCTAGTTGTCAGAAAATCAACTAACCAGCATATAGTTCCCAAATCAACACTGGGTATTTCTGAAAGCCTGTGAGCAAGGACAAGAGGCTGCATACAGTTGAAGGCTGATGAAAAATCAGCAAAACATAGACGTATGTGTGTTTTCCTGCCTTCCAGGTGCCTGACAATTAAATTCAATAGTGTCGCCACAGCATCCTCCACCCCTTTCCTGGGTTGGTAGGCGAATTGAAGGGGATCAATCCCGGTCTGCGTCATAGCAAGCAAGCTCTTTTTTACTATACGCTCAAAACTCTTCATCACCACTGAGGTGAGGGCCACAGGACGATAATCATTTAATGTCTTAGGTGATGGTACCTTTGCCACGGGAACAATAGTGGATTCTTTCCATAATGTGGGAACTTTATTTAATGACAAGGACCACTGGAAAATGTATGTAAAGATTTCACTTAAGAATGGGGCACAGCATTTAAGTAGTCGGCCACTTATTCCATCTGGCCCATAACTTTTCCTTGGGTTAGTCTTTCCAAAATTGCTCCACACACTGATTTCATCTATCTGAATCCCACTGCTTACTGGAACTTCCCTGAATTTAGACAATTCTCCAGAGAAGTCAATTGAATCAAATCTCAAATAAAACTGATTTAATTCTTCTGCCAGGGTGGAGTCAGATTTGTCACTGTTAGATACTCTTTTCTTCTTGTCCTGGATTCCCATCATGGACTTAATTCCTCTCCAAGCGGAGCGAGAATTGCCCATCCTGAATTCATCCTGAACCTTGTCCTTGTACTGCATTTTGGCCAATTTGATTTCCCTTTTCACCAATTTTTGGGCTTCTTTTTGTTCAGATATGTCTCCTTGATAGTAAGCTATTTTTTTCTTATTAATAGAATTCTTGAGGGATTTGCTGACCCAAGGCTTATTATTAGGATACAGTGTGATTGTCTTTCTTGGGATTATCATCTCTTCGCAGAAGGTAATATAATTTACCACAGTGTCAGTCAATTCATCTAAATTAGTACATGAGTCTTTAAAAACATCCCAGTTCGTATTATGCAAACAGCCATTCAGTTCCCGAATAGCGCTCTCTGTCCATAGAGCGACCTCTTTGCGCTCAACTTTCCCCTTCTTGAGGGCCGGCTGGTAGACCGGAGCAAGCAAGACACAGCTGTGGTCAGAAGAGCCAAGTGGAGCCAGTGGGAAGGATTTGTAAGCTCCCTTTATAGTGCCGTAGCACAAGTCCAGTATTTTACCATGTCGCGTTGGACATTTTACATACTGGTGCAAATGACCAAGATGCTGTTTCAGACTACAAGTGTTAAAATCACCAAGGATAAAATGTGGGGCATCAGGGCATTTATTTTGCAATTGGTGCACAAGTTTAGCAATAGTGGACGCTGCTTCTGCCGTATCAGCTCTGGGATGTATATAAACCACTGTCAGGAACACCTGTGGGATTTCCCTTGGCAGATAAAATGGGCGCAGTGAGACTGATAAGAGTTCGATGTGGGGACTGCATATGGATTCTCTTATTTTGACAGACTTACACCAACGAGGATTGACGTACAAGCACACGCCCCCTCCCAATGATTTGCCGGTGATTTGTGCGTCACAATCAAGCCGGTAAGGCTGACCAAAACCATCAATGTCAAAATCTTGAGTCGGATCATAATCCTTCAGCCAGGTCTCGGTTAAAGCGATCACACAGGCATCCCTGTACTCCGAGATATGCTTCACATTCGCTTGAAGCTCGTCCATAGAATAGAATAGAATAGAATGCCTTTATTGTCATTATACAAGTTGTACAACGAGATTTACTTGACTTCACCTTGAAAGTGCATACAGCTAACTACGAAGAACAATAACAACAACAACAACAACAACCAGTGTATGGGTCAAGGACATTAAAAAGAAAAAGTGACCCTAGTTAACGTGAGGTGGGTTTTCAGTTGCAGCGTACTACATTAAAAGGATATACAGCCATCAAATTCTTATTGCACAATATGAAATAGCAGGTCTGTAGCAGGGTTTAAATATAAAAAGTGCATTTCTATGAGACGTGACCCATAGCAGGGTATAAAAAATAATAAATAAGACTATTTCCACAGTATGAAGTGTATTTTTTTTTTTTTTTTTTAACAGTATATGAAATATAGAAATATAAATATCACAGTGTGAGATATGATTTTAGCAGCATATAGAATATAAATATCACAGAGTGAAATGTAATTTTGCAGTATATAAAAATAGAAATATAAACATTTACACAGTATGAAAGTGATTTTAGCAGGGTACCATTTAAAAATACAGATATTGCACAGTTGGAATGTAATTTAAGCAGGATAAAAATCTGTATATACAATATAAGTAGTGCACAGTATATAAGTATTGCATAGTGTGGAGTAAATTATTAAATAAATAAGCATTTCAGCATGAAATGTAGAGTATTGCACATGCCAGAATGTGTGAGAGTATGTGGTAGAGGTAGGATGGTCAGTGCATGTCCATGTTCAGTGTGGTTATGGCTCTGGGGAAGAAGCTGTCCTTAAGTCTATTTGTCCGAGCTCGGACACACCTGTAGCGTCTGCCAGAGGGCAGCATGTCGAACAGATGAAAGCCGGGGTGGGAACTGTCCTTAACAATGTTCCTCGCTCTGTTCAGGCAGCGAGAGTGGTAAATGTCCTTTAGGGAGGGGAGAGTGCAGCCGATGATCCTCTGTGCTGCGTTGATGACTCTCTGAAGACCCTTCCTGTCTGCTTCAGTGCAGCTGGCGTACCACACTGTGATGCAGTACAGCAGCAGGCTCTCTATGGAAGAGCGGTAGAAGTTCACCAGCAGCTTCTCATCCAGGTTGTTTTTCCTGAGCACTCTCAGGAAGTGCAGGCGTTGTTGGGCCTTCTTGGTGATCTCCGTGATGTTCGGGGTCCAGGAGAGGTCAGCCGAGATGACGGTGCCCAGGAACTTGAAGGTCTGGACCCTCTCTACACAGACACCGTTGATGTAGAGGGGAGCTGGGTCTGCGCGGTGCCTCCTGAAGTCGATGACGATTTCCTTTGTCTTTGTGGCATTCAGTGCCAGGTTGTTCGCTGAACACCACGTTGTCAACTTTAGGATCTCATCCCTGTAAGCAGACTCATCTCCCCCTGAGATTAGTCCAACCACAGTGGTGTCGTCTGCAAACTTGACGATGGTGTTACCAAGGTGGATTGGGCTACAGTCATGGGTGTAGAGGGAGTACAGTAGTGGGCTCAGCACACACCCCTGTGGAGAGCCGGTGCTGAGTGTGCGGGTGGAGGAGATGTGGTTACCAAGTTTAACAGTCTGTGGACGGTTCGTGAGGAAGTCTTTTATCCATGAACAGGTGTGTGGGTGGAGGCCTAAATCCACAAGTTTACTGACCAGAATGTCCGGGATGATTGTATTGAAGGCTGAGCTGTAATCGATGAAGAGTAGCCTCACATAGCTCCCCTGGTGTTCCAGGTGGCTCAGCGCAGTGTGGAGAGCTATGGCTATGGCATCCTCCGTGGATCTGTTTGCTCTATAAGCAAACTGATGTGGATCGAAGGTCTGAGGAAGGCTGTCTTTGATGTGGTGAAGAACCAGCCTCTCAAAGCACTTCATGATGACCGGTGTTAGGGCGACTGGGCGGTAGTCGTTGAGGCTGTCTGTGGATGATTTCTTGGGCACGGGGATGATTGTAGCTGTCTTCAGGCAGGATGGGATGGTGGCTTGAGACAGGGAACGGTTGAAGATGCAGGTGAAAACTTGTGAGAGCTGGTCTGCACAGGCTTTGAGCACCTTCCCTGGTATCCCGTCCGGGCCAGCTGCCTTCCTTGGGTTTACTGCTCTTAGCACCCGTCTCACTTCAGAATCCTGTACAGTCAGTGTGACGGTGCTGGGTGCTGGTGGCTGCGGAGGTGGTGAGGCTGTATGGGGCTCAGTTTTCTCAAATCTTGCGAAGAAGCAGTTCAGCTCCTCTGCCAGCGAGGCGTCTGGGTTCCCAGGTGTGATGTTACAGCCCCTGAAGTTTGTGATATGCTGTATGCCTTGCCACACCTGTCGCGGGTTGTTATCAGAGAGGTGGTCCTCTATCCTCTTCTTGTAGGCCGACTTAGCATCCTTGATTCCTCTCTTCAGGTCTGCTCTGGAGGCACTGTACAGTTCCCTGTCACCTGACTTGAAGGCAGCGTCACGCTTCCTGAGCAGCATTCGGACCTGGCTGGTCATCCAGGGTTTCTGGTTGGGAAAAACCCTGATGCTCTTTTCCACAGTGACGTTCCCAATGCAGTACCTGATGTATGACAGTACTGCTTCTGTGTGCTCTGCCAGGTCCTGGTGTTCAAATACCTCCCACTGAGTGTTCGCATAACAGTCCTGTAGCTGAGAGAGTGCATCGTCCGGCCAGGTTGTAACAGTCTTTTTGAGAGGTGTAGTTCTCCTCCTGAGAGGGGTGTATGCCGGGGTAAGGAGCAGAGAGAGGTGATCTGACTGGCCTAGATGAGGTTGTGGTATGGCTCTGTATGCATGCTTGATGTTAGAATAGACATGATCCAGTGTGTTTGCACCCCTGGTTGGACACTTAACGTGCTGAAAAAATTTCGGAAGAACCGTCTTAAGGTTCGCCTGATTAAAATCCCCAGCTATAATGTGAACTCCGTGTGGGTGCGCGCGCAGCTGTGTGTTTATTGTTTTTAGCAGGCTAGCGAGAGCTATGCTAACGTTAGCATCCGGAGGTATGTATACAGCTGTAACTATCACTACTGTTAGCTCTCTGGGTAAATAATGTGGTCTGCATTTAACTGACATGTATTCTATGTCCGGGGAACAGTGTTTATCTATGATTTTGCTATTGTTTGACCAGTCATTATGTACGTAAATGCAAAGACCTCCTCCTCTGCTCTTACCGGAGTCTTGGTTTCTGTCCCAGCGGTGGAGAGAGCGGCTAGCTAGCTCTACTGCGGCGTCGGGGATCCGCGGGTGAAGCCAGGTTTCGGTTATAATCATAACACAGCAGTTCTTAACATAGCGATTCCCAGCCAACTGTAGTTCCAGCTCGTCCATCTTGTGAACCATAGATCTCGTGTTTGTGAGGAACAAGCTGGGTAGGGGAGGCTTGTGTGGCTGTGTCCTGAGTTTCACCAACAGGCCTGACCGGCGTCCTCGCTTCTGCTTTCTCTCCCTCCGCCGTCTCCGACGCCTGCCGGACCCGATAACAATCCACGGAGAGCCCGGTTGCCTCGCGACGTCGTCGGGTATATTGTTTCTCAGAGACTGCGCGTTGCCGAGGATAATTGAAGGGAGCGGCAAGCGGCGGAGTCCCAGTCTCCGCAGCCGCTGACGCAGCCGAGGGCTTCCGGGTCTCCGAAAAGCCGCATGCCCCGCCGCCACCGATGCCAGCTGGTCCGAACGGGAGCCTCCAGCCCAATTCCTCCGGATCTCCGGCGGGATGCCATCAGGTGAAATCACTGCCCCTGAGTTGCTGCAGTGAATAAGGAAGTCACGGCTGTATCGGAGCCTGTCAGGTCGGTTGCTCTGTTGGACGCTTATAGCACTCCCAAGAGCGACCAAGTTCAGGAAAAAAACACTCACTAAATCCATGATGACTCGGGTATTTAAAGTATTTAAAAAGACGTTAAAAACGTTAAAAACACAGGTAAAACCACAGTTAAAAAACAGTAAGCTCCCACAATCACTCCCACACACTCTTGCTGTGTGTCGCCATGACCAGCGCCACGCTCCCACCAAAAAAATTGTCTACCGATATTTTTACCAAAAAGATTTTTTAAAACAGTAGACTCGATTATTTGTACATTTTTGTGGAATGGCAAAATACCTAGAGTTCGACAAAAAGTCTTCAGAATTGTAAGTTCTACAGCGGCCTCTCTTTGCCAAATTTTCGATTCTACTATTGGGCCACGAACATAACTAAAATTATATTATGGTCCAAGTCAACTAATATACTTTGGTATCAATTGGAAGAACAGTCATGCTCCCCAGTCTCTTTTTCTGCTTTATTAACCAGCTCGGTCACCGCAAAGCCCTCTGGCCTTACCTGCAACCCTGTGGTCATCGCTACGCTTAAGATATGGTTTCAATTTAGGAAGCAGTTTAAATTTACTGCTCCCACAGTTTTAACCCCACTGTTAAAAAATCCTGCGTTTAAGTCTGCGTTTACTGATTCCACTTTCTCCTTGTGGCAAGATAAGGGACTGAAATGTTTTGAGGACTTCTATAAGGAAGGGGTCTTTTGTTCTTTTGCAGATCTGGTTACTGAATTCAATCTTCCACCCTCTCATCTTTTTAGATATTTCCAGGTGAGAAAGTGTGCAAAGTCATTATTCTCCATCTTCCCTCGCCTTCCACCTAAGCAGCCATGGGGTTAACTCTTACAATTGAATCCTCTACAGAGGTCTTTAATGTCAAACATTTACAGTTCTATTCAGTCGTATGATGATCACTTGACCACCAACACAAGAGGGTCTTGGGAGCGCGAACTTGGATTGGCTTTTGACGAATATTGGTGGGAGTCCGCACTGCAGGTCGTTCACAGAACCTCTATTTGTGCCAGGTTGACCTTGATACAGTTTAAAGTTGTATTTAGATGTCACTACTCGAAGACAAGGTTGGCACCGATTTTCCAGAATACGGTAGATGTCTGTGACAGATGCGGAGGCACACCCTGCAATATTACGCATATGTTTTTCTCTTGTCCAGCTCTGACCAATTTTTGGCAAATTTACTTGAGCACCATGTCTAAGACATTCTCCAGGACTATTCATATGTCACCACACATTGGTATTTTTGGTCTTCCAGAAGTATATACCCAATATTCCACTAAAGAGTTGGGGGTATTAGCTTTTACCTCCCTGATAGCTAAACGCCACCTCTTTCTTAACTGGAAATCCACAACAGCTCCTTCCAGCACACAATGGATTAAAGAGACTATGTCCTTTTTAAAACAAGAGAGAATTAGATATTCAAGAAGGGGAAACTTGAACACATTCTAAAATAAATGGCAACCGTTTATGGATTTTTTTGCAACAATGTAATGTAATCCTCTATCACCCCTCCACCCCCCCCCCCCCCCTTTTTTTATTATTATTATTATTTATTTATCTATTTTTATTTGATCTTTTTGGTATTATTATTTATTTATTATTATTATTATTTCATTTTATCTATTAGGTTTATGTGGTTGGTTTAGTCATGTGATCATTGTTTGTTTCTAAAAATATGAAAATCTAAGGGTGTATACAGATGTTTAATGCTGACATCAATGTCTCTTGTATGTAAGTGCCTTTTGTTGTTCTTGTATACACACCAATAAAAATATGAAACAGAAAAGATTTATAACTGTTGTTACGACCCGGCTCGTTTTGGAGAGCAGTAATATGCGATTTGGAATTAGAAATAAGGTGGAATGGGACAACTGGACTGGTTTAGGGTAAAGTCAGGAATTTAATTAAATAAGGATGCACAAGTAAACATAACAAAAGGAGGCTGTACAGGTGCTGACAAATAACTAAAACACAAAGTAACATCAAATAAATGACCGCTATTTAACTCTTGGAAAAAAAAAAGAAACACCAAAGAACAAAAGGAGATCAGCACCCATAAGCTTTACAAAGATACACACACAAAACAATAAAGCAGCTATTCTGCAAAAGAATAGTGATGTGTCGTCCGTGAACGATTCGTTCAAAATGAACTAATCTTTTGTATGACTCGGGAGTAATGAGTTGTCTCAGTGAGTGATTTGTTCATTTTAATGCAGTACCTTCCTCCGCCACATGGCAGGCAGCTGCATATGTTCAGTCAGCAGGACAGGAAACAGAAATGATTAGTTCAGGATTCACTCAACCGAGTGGTTTGTTCGTTCATTTTATTGCAGTACCTTCCTTCGCCACATGGCAGGCAGCTGCATAAGTTCAGTCAGCAGGACAGGAAACATAAATGATTAGTTCAGGACTGACTCAACTGAGTGGTTTGTTCGTTCATTTTCATGCAGTACCTTCCTTCGCCACACAATGGCAGGCAGCTGCATCAACTCAGCAGGAAAGGAAACAGAAATTAGTTCAGGATTCACTCAACTGAGCGTCTGTCCTCAGGTCACGTGACAGCTACCTAGTCACCATCGTGCTGTTAAACAACAATGGCAGGGAGGATACAGGACACAAGTCACTTTATTGTGGTGTATGGGTTGAATAGCTTGTGGCATTTTGTTTATTATACTTTGTCAGCTGAAGCAAACCATGTTGCCTTCAGTGTTAAGTGTTTGAGAACCGTGGTCTTTTTTACAACGCCCACAAGAGGGCTACAGCGCCACCCGCTGTAAAAATGAACGAAATGACTCAAAAAAAGATTTGTTCAATTTACTGTCCGAGAGTAAAAGGTCAGAGTCAGTAAGAAGAGTCGAACTTCCCATCACTACAAAAGAACAGTCTCAGAACAAAAAAAAGAGAGAGACCAACCGGTAAAGGTACTCTCTGAACTAAATAAGTATACAAAGATTCAGAACACTGGCTAGAACCACTCAGATAGGTTCCAGCCAGGCAAAGCTAAACGATGAACTGAGGGCACACAACCTATTTATGTTGCAGCTGGGGTTGATTGAGTCTTGATTGGTAGACTGGATCACAGCCACACCAATCACAGACGCCGGTGGACAGGAAGCAGGAAGTAGACCGCCTCTGCTTCAGAAGGACCAATCCTCAACAGGGAATCACATAGCTTGCTGTGCATGCCTGGCAGAATCACTCATGGGAACACACAATGAACATACCCTAAACGGCAGCCAGCAGCGGCCGTTACACTGTTTATAAACTACATACTAATGAGCATTCATGCGTTGTGAATGATGAATTCAATATGTATTCATGCTTAACTAATGCTTAATAGTGTGTACTTATTATAAAGTGTTACCTGGTTTAATTGTATTATTATGATATATTTTAGAATTTTTTTTCACAAATCTATGAACATTTGTAGAAAATCAACTGTTTGGTCCAACTTGGACCAGATTGGATACAAATTAAGGTTTTCAATAATGTGCTGGTTTTTATTACTCTGAATCCTCACAACATCCCATAATGCAAAGTCAACTTTGCAGCCTTTGCCCCCTTCATTACATATCAATATATAGGAAAAGCACAGAGAATAAAATCAAATAAAAAATTATTTAGGCGGTTAAATTAGAAACTTTAAAAAAAAATGTTATTAAATGTTGTTATTTTTTTTTTAATATTTTATATTTAGAGGAGGGGCATATAAGGAGGAGAGGGGAGCCAGTGAGCAGGCAACATCTCTCAACCTTTAGTCACAATAACTTGGTTACAAATCAATCAAGTTTTATTTGGTGTGTCTTAAGGCTGGTGGGCAGGACTCCGTTTATGTAAGCTCCAAGTGTTCAAAGTCAGTCGAGCCCTGCAAACTCTCCCTTTAAAATGGATGTTACGCGTCCATTGTTGTTTGGAGATCCACCTTTTCAGCTGTGGTTTTGTTGGGCAGCGTCGGCTGAAGTATGCTGTGAAGAAAATGTTTCCTATAATCTTTTGTAACTGACATAGTTGAATCATGTTGAATCTTTTTTACTTGAAAATGATGTTGAATATGATGTTCACTCACAGTGGACATGCTTCAGATGCAGTTTCATGCAAGTCTTCACCCAACGCTCAAACAGCTTGTGATGATATCCTGGGGACACCCTTTTGCGCACAGAAAGATCTGGCACTTGTCCATCAACAGTCACCGGGTGTGTCATAATGAGCTGCTCATTTGACTGTTGACGGGCACCAGCAGAACAGACAGCACTGCGAGAAGCCCGGCTGGAACCCTCCTCGGTTGGCTGAGAACTATATCAAATAAATTAGAATGAAAAAGAACATCAAACTCTCTGTTTTTATAAAAAATACATTAGGGTGATTAGTTTTAATGCTTACTTTGAGTCACCAGCCAGTTTAGCCAGCAGCTGACTGGCCCTCAAAAGATGATCCACCTGCTTTATGCGGTAATGTTTTTCCGCTGTTGCAGTGGAATGTGAGAGGTAGTCAGCCACCAGTGACTTTTCTGAATCTGTCAAGTCCTTAGTGGCTGTCTCAAAGACTCTCCTTGCCATCTGGCTGGTCACTGGCTTTATCCCATATCTACATGCAAGTTTAACAAAAGTTTATTAATGAGACATGTATGAACACATCTCACATTAGACAGCAATGAACAGAAGGACGTATTGCAGGGAAATGAATCATCAAGGTTAGCTTACCTTGAGTGCAGCCGGTTGAGATCATTGGAAGCATTGTATATTCCCTTCCCTGAAGTGGAGAGGAAAAAGTGTTCCTCTCCATCTATGGCGTTTTCATCCTGACCCCTCTTGCGTTTCTTGGAGTTCTTGAGTTGTGGTCGCACCAGAGTGTAGAAGATGTGAAACCACTATTGGCAGAGGGGGAAAAAAGAAATAAAGATGAACTTCTGACGGTTCTGACGGTTTTCCCAGGAGATGTGATGAACTTACACGTTCCTCTTCCTCTGACAGGACAAATGAGGCCACTTCCTGTGCTCCTGTCTTGTGCTCCTTTACACCAATGACTGTATTTGTCCCTGAACTTGTCCTGGCAATCCACTCCTGGACCTGTTCAAAACAAGGATACAACATAGATGAGTGAAGTGTATGAACTTAGATAAACACATTAACACAGCTAATGTTTAATCCTGAAATGTATTAAGGATGGACATTAACAAGTAAACATGAGACAAGAGGGGGAAAAGGGTATTCTGGACTTTGACACATGACAGTCAGACCACGCGCTTTGCAATAAGCACCTCATCAACTGTATATAATATATATATGTATAGCCTGAGGGTCTGTTCTGGACATGGTGTGTTAAGTAAGCATCGATGTTTCCTGTTTGACTAAATGGCGATATTGTCCAAACATGTTGCATCCAAAGTATAGATCGTGAGACCGTATGATATGTCTGGATCCAACTTGTTTTTTCAAGTACACGTTGCCCCAGGGAAACAGGAGAAAGGTGGGTGTCGGAACATGTGATGCCTACAATGATAATGCTAGATAATCTACTGTATATAAGGTTAGTTTTGCTCTTCTGGGAGCAGAGTTGTTCGGGATTTTGACACGAGCAGACTCTCTCAAGCGAGTTGCAGCGCTTGATATGATGCTTGACTTGCAAATTGTTCTGCACCATCATCTCACCACCATGTTGTTCTAAAGAGGGAAGGCCCGGTAAACAATATTAGTAAGGTTAATGGCTAGAATGTATGGGGAAATAGCACAGTAATACTCACAGTCATGTGCTCCACCACGCCTGGTCGTTGGAGGTGTTTCAAAATCAAGATGGCCTCCAGATAATACACCACTAATGTGAGCTCACTCTTCTCCAGAATCAAAGTTCTGTCTTTCAACAGTTTTCCAATGACCAGCTCAAAGTCCTTCTTGGCAGCCTTCAACACAGCCCAGCAGTCTGTTGTTGTGATTTGATTTTTTTCTATTAGCATGTTATGCCTATGAGACAAAAACAACAACAAAAAACCCCATGAGGATTCACAAATCATCACGTTACTTGGCCAATTGCTCATATCTGTAATACAATCAATTCCCATGGTTGTGAACAATTTAACTGACCTCTTTTGTGTGATCTCTTTACTCACGAGCTTGGAGCAGCTTTTCTGTACTGACCCGATGTACTCAATAAAGTGCTTGCACTCCGCATGTAGAGCCTGATCATCTTGCCTCAGGTTTGTGTTGACAGTGTGGTAAAGAAGGAATCTGTCAGAGGAAGTCAAAGTATTAATTGGTATTGTATAGAAGTATTAAGTATTTACATGTATTTAAACCCATTTATGTTCATTGTCTTCATATAAAAAAATGCTACCTACCTTTTCAGGCTCTTCAGGTAATTCAGCTGTGTTTGTTTTTTTAATTTTGCCTCAGAGAGGCGACGGAGGTATTCGCGTAACTTTTCCCTGTTTCTGACAAACTCCAAAGATGGTGCTAGTGAGTCCACATAATAAAGGTACCGAGAAACATTTTCCACCTGAAAAGAAAAGAGAACACCTTAACTTAACTTTTAATCATGATGACTTTAAAAAAACATAAAAAATCAATCCTTAATTTACTTTACTGTAAGGTTTAAATAAAGTGTTAAATGGTGCTCCTCACCTCCTGTTTGAAATTCTCATTGTAGAGCTCTTTTTCAAGGTAATTGCCAAAGTCCCTCAGCAGAGGATAGTCCAGGGAGTGCTTTTTGTAGAGGCCCATCGTTTCCATGTGCTGCCTGGTCAGGTTTTTAGACTTGACACATGCTTCACTGCAATGTGGCAGAAGTATTTTCTTATTATATATAAGAATATATATGTATAAATGTGATTGGAAATTTGCAAAACAGAGACATTCACCGTTGATACATCTCATCACTGCTGACAGCAGCAGACTTCTCCGTCTCGTCACTCCCTGAGGTCTTAGTGTCTGATGGCTGTGTGGTCCTGCTGGGGGATGATGGTTTGGCCACAACGTTGGCATTTGGCAGAGAGAGAGGAACACCACTCACAAACAAATGACGATGCCTCAGCTCCTCAATCAGCCTTTCAATGAGAGAACAGTACTTAAAATGTTACATTTCAGAGGCAACAAGGAGTAATTGTCAAAGACTAGATTGTACCAACCTGCTACATGGATCAGCATCATCCATAATTTGGCGAAGGATTGCATAACTAAATACCCTACCCTCCTTTAGGAGTTCACGGGAGTCCCTTTTTGCATTCTCTAGCTCTGCTGCAATTGCTTCTGGTGGACTGTTCTTCATGCAAACCCTGTGCAAATGCACTGACAGGACTCTCTGGCTTTTTAGGCAAACATGGCACACAAGATAGGTCCTGTTTGGCTTACTAGACAGAAAATATCGGAAACAAATAAAGGTATCAGCTCCAACAAACAAACAAACAAACAAACAGCAAAGTGTGTCTCATTCTTCTTTCTAACACTTCCTTACATCTTGTTGAAGCTTTTGCTTTGCTTTTGCAACATTGCAAAAATTAAGGGTAAAAAGATGTAACTGCATACACTTATCTACAAGAAAGTTCAAAATGCGAATGAGCATTTAGATTTGCTTTTTTTGTCAGAAAAATCAGTAGAATTTCCAATTGGAAAACTCTAGAAGATTGGTACAATTTCTGGTAGACTATTTTAAATGCTCAAATAACAACTAAATGAATTACTACATATCAAACTTCATACGAAACCGCTGCATCAACCCACTCGCCGCATTTCTGGTTCAATGCTCCGACACTTCATACGTCAAAGCAGTCCACACAAAAGCATCACGGAGATAAAAGCCAAAGAATCCGGTTCACCGACAACTGTAAAATAGCTCTTACCTTTGATGTTTATCCGTCAAAAGTAGGTTTTTGATCAAAAAAAAGAAAAAGATCCTCTCCCACATCATGTCATATGCCTTCTCTATATCGAAGAATACAGCAACAACTGACGCCCTCTTCGCCTGGGCCCACAGCGTTCCTTCCTTTCCTGAAACCACTGTGATAACCTGCCACCACACCTTTCCTCTCTAACATGTAAGATAAACTGTCCACCACTATCCTCTCCATCACCTTGCATATATTGGAGGTCAAAGGTAGATGGTGTTGGGATTAGGAGCGTGATTGGTTATGAATTTAGAATATTAATAATTAATTAATTATGGAATAATTAATTTCTTATTAAAAGTTGAGTCAAATCCTCACACGTGGCAACAATATGTTGGGCATCAACTATAGTGACAATAATTTGATTGATAAAAATAAAGTAATAAAAGATAAAGTAATAAAATATTTTAATTAAATATTTTGGAAAATTAATTAAATGTTAATTAATTCTAGAACGGGGCACCACCCTGTAAACAGGGAAAAGACAATCAATCTATGCCTTTAAAATCAGTCTTAAATAATAACTGTAATTGACTATGATATCAAAGATATCCCAATTTAACAGTATTGAAAGTATGAAACCGAGCACAGACCCTCTCAACCCCCATTTGTCACAGTATTAATTAATACTAATAATAATTAATTAAACAATCATGTTCACTAAAAGTGAACATTAATGTAAAACGACAATCTATTGGTTGAATCAACAAATATCTCTTGCTAAGCTACAACAACACAGGCTATAGGCAACATAAACACCAATGTGTGTGTGTGTGTGTGTAACATGAGATAAAGATAAGACAGGGGAGTGACGCGGTTGGCCGAGCAAAGCCACTCCCACTTCCAACACCAAAGTGGAGAAGACATGCGCAGTAGCAGTGACTGTAGACGCACGCTTCCACCAAAGATGGCGCCAGAAACACATTAACATGAGGTCGCAGATCTTGGGTCGAACATGTGATAGCACGGCTGTAGAGACACATGTTCGACGCAAGATGGCGCCTATGAGGAGACTCTTATTCATGAATGAAAGAGAGAGAGTGAGTGAGTGAGTGAGAAAGAGAGAGAGAGTGAGTGAGAATCGCGCTTGAATAGCGGCAGACCAAAGGTGTGTTTCAAAGCATAGTGTGTTCAGTGAATGAAACAAAAGGATCGCGTACGTGAGAGTTTATGTCAGTTTAAACCACACAGACTTGACACAGGCAAAGCCAGGCCAGTCTGTGAATCTTAACGTTTATGCCGACATTCTCTCACCACGTGATCTGTCTACGCGCTCGCAGCGGGAGAAGACACGTCACTGCAGGGTGAGCGGTGAAC
This sequence comes from Solea solea, assembly GCF_958295425.1. NCBI lineage: Eukaryota > Metazoa > Chordata > Actinopteri > Pleuronectiformes > Soleidae > Solea > Solea solea. The sequence continues at coordinate 23,627,296 of NC_081152.1, read as the reverse complement.
TCTACATTCAGAGGCACATTTAAAAATACAGGTCGATCAAAGAAAACTATCTCACTGCGTGATCGCATGGCATGAGAAGGGAATTAACAAACGTGTGAACAAATACAAACAGTTAACAATTGTAGAACAAATATGAACGTGTGGGTGCGCAATCCAACACGTTTAACACAAAGGAAAGTTATAAAACACAGAACCTTAACCTTAACTCTGCCCAGAACACTTTGCCTCTTACTGTGAGCTGATAACACGTTTTGCGGTCCGTCGGGTCCGGTCCAGTTCGTTGGAGTCGCAGAGCGTGGACGGGCCGTGGCGTGGATCACAGCGGACAGCTGATGATTCTATGCGTCGGCGGAAGACGGTAGTTTGTGCATCAGGTTCGGAGAGAGATGTCGGCTCAGGTGCTGTTTTACCAACCTTCCACCAATATGTCGACTGCCCCACCAGAGACAATAAAACAATTGACGTTTTTTATGCAAATGCTAGTGATGCATACACAGCCACTGCCCTTCCCCCCCTTGGCTTGTCTGACCACAACTTGGTCCAGCTGACTCCCAGGTATGTCCCTGTAGTGAAGAGGCTTCCTGTTGCCACCCGCTCAGTGAGAAGGAGTACACAGGAGGCTGACATGGCCCTGCAGGACTGCTTTGAGTCTACTGATTGGGATGCGCTCTGCTTGCCACATGGGGAGGACATCAACTCCATGACAGACTGCATCACAGATTACATCAGGTTCTGTGAAATGTCCATTGTTTTCCCAACAACAAACCTTGGATTACCAGAGATCTGAAGACTCTCCTCAACAAAAACAAAAACGGTCTTTAGCCCCAGGCTACTGAGGGCTTGTGCTACCCAGCTGGCTGTGATCCTGCAGCACCTCTTCAACCTGAGCCTCCAGCAGGGGATGGTCCCAGCGCTGTGGAAGACATCATGCCTAGTTCCAGTCCCCAAGACAAAGTCATCAGCATCATGTGAACCCAGGGACTACCGCCCAGTGGCTCTGACGTCCCATGTGATGAAGGTGCTGGAGCGGCTGGTCTTGGCCCACCTCAGACCGCAGGTAAAGTCCTCACTGGACCCGCTCCAATTTGCTTATCAGCCCAACCTTGGTGTGGATGACGCCCTCATCTATCTGCTGCATCGAGCTCAGTCTCACCTGGATGGTGCTGGAGGCACTGTGAGAATCACTTTCTTTGATTTCTCCAGTGCTTTCAACACCATCCAGCCGCTGTTACTGGGAGAGAAGTTGCAGGTAGTGGGGGTGGACACGCCCACCATCTCCTGGATCACTGACTACCTGACAGGCAGACCTCAGTTTGTCCGACTGGGTTAAGGTTTGTCTGATGTGGTGGTTAGTGATGTAGGAGCCCCACAGGGAACTGTGCTGCCCCCCTTCTTGTTCACCATATACACCTCAGACTTTAAATATGACTCTGTGTCATGCCACTTGCAGAAGTTCTCCGATGACTCTGTACTCCCCCTTCTGTCCATCCCTTATACATAAGGGATGGACAGGAGGGGGAGTACAGGACAGTGGTAGCTGACTTTGTGAAGTGGGCCAGTGAGAACCACCTGATTCTGAATGTGACCAAGACCAAGGAGATGGTGGTGGACTTCAGGAGGAAGAGGACAGCTCCACAACCTTTGAGTGTACTGGGGAAGGTAATTGAGATGGTGGAGGAATACAAATTCCTAGGTGTGAGGCTGAACAACAGACTGGACTGGAAGGCTAACACCAGTGCTGTGTACAGGAAGGGGATGAGCAGGCTCTTCTTTTTGAGGAGCTGCGATCCTTTGATGTATGCAGCGAGATGTTGGTTATTCTACCAGTCTGTTGTGGCCAGTGCACTGTTCTTTGCTGTGGTGTGCTGGGGAGCAGCATTGGAGCCGGTGAAACTAACAAACTCAACAAACTGATAAAGAAGGCCGGCTCCATCATCGGCTGCAAGCAGGACACCGTGGAAACGGTGGTGGAGAGTAGGATGCTGAATAAATGGATAACACCGATCATCCTCTCCACCACATCCTCCAGGCCCAGGAGAGTACATTCTCCAAGAGATTCAGAAAGCTCCGCTGTCACAAGGACAGATTCAGGAAGTCATTCCTGCCATCAGCCATCAGGACTTATAATAACTCTCTGTAATAATAATAATAAAAAAGACTGCACACTTGCACAATGCACATTTTCTCTCCATGACATACGGTATGCCATTATACTCCTTTATGCCATTCCTTTATTATTGCACTATTTTTTTCCCACTGCTTCTCTGCCTGTCTCTCTCTCTCTCTCTCTCTCTCTCTCTCTGTCTCTACCTGTCTCTCTCTCTCTCTCTGCCTCTGCTTCTCTGCCTGTCTCTCTCTCTCTCTCTCTCTCTCTCTCTCTCTCTGCTTCTCTGCCTGTCTCTCTCTCTCTCTCTGCCTCTGCTTCTCTGCCTGTCTCTCTCTCTCTCTCTCTCTCTCTCTCTCTCTCTCTGAGTGAATGTTGGGAGTGAGCGTGTCTGAGAGCGTGGTCAGGGTGAGTGTTATTCAAACTTTTCTGACTTTTCCTATAATCTTCTTTTTGCTGCTTGGTGGTTTTTTGTTGATATTTAATTTTTCTTTTGTGACCACTGATTTTGAGTTGTTAATAGTTTATAGTTTAAAAGTTATTTGTGTTTGACGGTGGCTGCCGCCGGCGCTGCAGCCGGGCAGGTAATGGCAGCACCTGGAGTCTCCGGGCTGGAGAAACTGACTCGCCGACATGCCGTAAGACTGTGTCCGGATGTCGGCGTGTCAGTGGAGGCGTGTGGCCTGGCTGTGGGTGCAGTCGTGGGCTACAGCAGAGTAAAATCCGCCTCAAGGATGAACAGTGCTGTCGTCATTTTTTTGGACAGCACTGATAAAGTGAATGAGCTGGTTGAGAGCGGCGTGGTGGTGGACGGCTCTCTGGTGCAGGTGTTGCCTCTGGTAACACCTGCAAAAAAGATTATTATTTCAAACGCACCGCCGTTTTTGAGCAATGAGGCTCTAATGAAGGAACTGTCGCGGCACGGGAAACTCGTGTCCGCGATAAAGATGATTCCGCTGGGCTGTAAATCTGCTCTCCTGAAGCACGTCATGTCTTTCAGGAGACAGGTATTTATGATACTCAAGGACAACAGATCCGAGTTAAATCTGGCTCTGAAGTTCAGGGTAGATGATTACGATTATACAGTTCACGTCACGTCAGATTCTCTCCGGTGCTTTGGTTGCGGGGCAGAGGGACACTTGGTCCGCTCATGCCCAGGAAGAGCAGGTGATCGCCGGCCTGACGCTGCTGCTGCTGTCGCTGCAGCGGAGCCGCCGCTCAGAGCCGACGGTCCCCGCGCAACACAGACACACACACCACAGACACACACACCACAGACGCAGACACACACACCACAGACACAGACACCACACACACAGACACCACACACACAGACGCAGACGCACACACCACACACACAGACACCGCACACACAGACACCACAGACACACACGGAGGCACAGAGTGACGCAGCACACACACAGACAGGGGAAAGCCCAGATGGACAGAGTGTCCAGACAGAGTCCTCTGCAGCCAGAGGACAGACAGTCACCAGAGTGGCAGAGGCTGCTCTGGAGTATAACGATGACATTGTTGACGACTCAATGGGTGAAATAATGAAGTGTTCGATCAAACGAAAAAACCCTGAAACTAAAGTAACCACCAAAAAAAACAAGAAAATGTCGAAAGTTAATTCACAGGTGTCCTCTGAGGGGTCAGAGGACAACACACGGGAAGACACACTGGGTGACACATTGGAGGACACACAGGAAGACACAGTGGGTGACACACAGGAAGACACACTAGAGGACACACTGGGAGACACACAGAGCACACTGGGTGGTGAAGAAGACACTGAGGTGGGTAGTGAATACTCGTTCTCTCGTGTCAGGAAGTTTCTGGCCGACACTAAAGGAGAGAAGGGAGTGATGGTGGAAGAGTTCTTCCCCGACCTAAAACTCTTCCATCAGTCGGTCAGAACTCTGATGAAAAACAGAGGAGATCTTGGTCAGCCATCTTTTATGGACACTGAGATTTTTTGATTAAAAAAGATTTTAAGTAAAATACGGATCCAGTTAGAGAAAGAGAAGAATGAATGAGTGCGTTTGCTTTTTCTTTCTTTACTTTGCTGAGTGTGTTTTTGTCTGGATGCAGCTTTTATAGAAGGATGTGTGAGTTAAAGCTGGGATCATTAAACATTAACGGTGCACGTGAAGACGTGAAGAGAGCTTCACTTTTCACACTCATCCGGACTAAGAAGCTAAATGTTATTTTCCTCCAAGAAATGCACAGCACCTCAGACAATGAGTGTGACTGGAGGAGGGAGTGGAATGGGAAGGTGGTCTTAAGCCACAAGGACAGCAACAGTGGGGGGGTCGGGATTCTCTTTTCTAGAGATTTCACCCCCTCTTCGTACTCTGCAGATGAAATCGTCCCTGGACGACTTTTAAAGGTCACAGCAGAGTTCGAGAGGACTAAAATGGTATTTATGAATGTATATGCTCCTGTTCTTGCAGGAGAAAGACTGGTGTTTTTAGATACTTTAAAATCGTCTCTTTTTAACTGTCATGATGACACACATCTGTTTTTAGGAGGTGATTTTAATTGTACAGTGAACCCTGCTTTAGACAGGAATCACTTGGAACCAAACGCTGCTTCAAAAAAGTGTCTAACAAAAATAATAGAGACCTTTGAGCTCTGTGACGTGTGGAGGTCGATCCACAAGAACCAGCGTCAGTACACCTGGGCTCGCTGCAGAGACAACCTGCTGTCGTTGGCCAGACTCGATCGTTTTTATTGTTATGAACACCATGTCAGTGTTTTTAAGAGTTGTTTTATCTGTCCTGTCGGTTTCTCTGACCACTCCCTTGTGCACTGTAAGGTTTTTATTAAAAACATCAAATGTAAGAGTGCATACTGGCATTTTAACACCGCACTGCTGTCAGACAACAGTTTTAGAAATGCACTCTCGTATTTTTGGTTTTATTTTAGACAAACCAAGTCCGAGTACAGCTCGTTGCAGCAGTGGTGGGACATTGGTAAAGTCAAAATCAAACAGCTCTGCTTACAGTTCACTCTCAATGTCACCAGAGACTTGACCAGGTCTATGAAAGATCTGGAGAGAGAAGTGGTGGAGCTGCAGGGTTCAGCAGACTCCACAGGAGATCGAGAACAGTTTAGAGTTCTCAAAGAAAAACGATCAGCTCTGTCAGACCTGCTGGGCGTTCACGCTCAAGGTGCTCTCGTGCGGTCTCGCTTTAACAAAGTTGCCAGGATGGACGCTCCGTCCCACTTTTTCTTTGGGTTGGAGCGTAAGAGTGGACAGAGGAGGCTGATACACTCGCTGAGATCTGCTGACGGACAACTGCTGCAGGAGGACGGGGAGATTCGACAGTGCGCCTCCTCCTTCTACCAAGATCTCTACAAGACAGAGCTCCTGGAGGATCCGGAGGTGGCGCTGTCTTTTCTGGAGAACTTGCCCGGAGTGCTCGAAGGAGACAAGGAGCAGCTAGAGGCACAGCTCTCTGCACAGGAACTGCAGGAGGCGCTGCAGAGTCTACAGAGCGGGAAGGCTGCCGGCATAGACGGTCTCCCTGCAGAATTTTATAAGACTTTCTGGACTATACTCGGGGAGGATGTACTGTGTGTCCTACAGGACAGCCTGGACAAGGGACGGCTGCCTCTGAGCTGCAGGAGGGCTGTCCTCACCCTCCTCCCGAAGAAAGGAGACCTGCAGGAAGTGAAGAACTGGCGTCCTGTGTCACTACTGTGTGCCGATTACAAACTGCTGTCAAAAGTCCTGGCAACGAGGCTCCGGAGAGTGATGGACCAGGTCATTCACGTAGACCAGACCTACTGTGTGCCCGGCAGGCTGATATCTGATAATATCACCTTAATTCGGGATGTTCTGGACCTCTCTGGTTCATTAGGCTCAAAGCTTGGGCTGATTTCTCTAGACCAAGAAAAAGCTTTTGACAGAGTTGAACACCTTTACCTGTGGCAGACACTGCAGGCTTTTGGCTTCAGCTCAGGTTTCATAGCTAAGATCAGGGTCTTGTACAATGACATTGAGAGTGTGCTGAAGGTTAACGGTGGTTTGGGAGCTCCTTTTAAAGTTCACAGAGGTGTCAGACAGGGCTGCTCCCTGTCAGGCATGCTCTATTCTCTGGCCTTAGAACCTTTTTTACGGAAACTGAGATCTCGCTTGTGTGGTTTTTATTTCCCTGGTTGTGATCATTGTTTTAAAATCTCTGCTTATGCCGACGATGTCATTGTTTTTATAAATAACCAACAGGACATCGAAGTTCTGAGCAAAGCTGCTCATGACTTCCAGAAAATCTCCTCTGCTAAGGTCAACTGGGAGAAGAGCGAGGCCTTGGCAGTTGGAGATGGACCTGAGAGGGAGCTGCTTTTACCAGGAGGACTAACGTGGCAGAGAGGAGGTTTTAAATACCTCGGGGTTCACCTTGGTGACGTCACCAACACCTCCAAGAACTGGGAGAATTTTATCGAAAGGGTCGAGGGTCGTTTTAACAGGTGGAGATGGATTCGTCCAAAAATGTCTTTTAAAGGTCGGATCCTTGTCATCAACAACCTGGTTTCCTCCATGCTGTGGCACCGCCTGATGTGTTTGGACCCCCCTGAGGATGTGCTCTCCAGAGTACAGGCCGCTCTGGTGGATTTCGTCTGGGACCGTCTTCACTGGGTCCCACAGAGCGTCCTCTTCCTACCCAAAGAAGAGGGGGGTCACAACCTGGTCCATGTGGCGAGTCGGAGAGCTGCTTTCAGACTCCAACACATCCAGCGTTTTTTAACAGGACCCACGGACTTAGTCTGGAGACCGGTGGCTCGCACCCTACTGGAGCGGTGCAGTGGACTAGGCCTGGCTGAGACCCTGTTTTTAATGGATCTACGGGATTTTAAGCTGAACAACTTCCCCACCTTTTATAAAGGACTTTTTAAAGTGTGGGGCCTCCTCAACAAAGAGAGGCGAGCAGGAGGAGGAGCTAACTCTCTGTTTTGGCTTTTAAAGGAACCGGTGACTCTGGGAACACGGTTCCGTGGTGTAGTGGGTCCGTCCCTGCTACAGAGACTATGCGCGGCAAAAATCCTGACACTGGGTCAAGTGGCGGAGGTTTGCGGCCCGCGGTTGGACAATGAGATCGGTCTGGCCCAGCGTCTCGAAACCAGGTCAGTCAGGGTGGTCAGTCTCCTGCTGAAGGACTGGAGGCAGCAGTTGACTGATTCTGAACTCTGTCTGATCTCGGACTACTGCAATGGACAAACGCAACCGGACTCTACAGACCCTTTCCCTGAACTCACCATCTCACCTGTTTTTAAGTGTGATGTAAACATTCTGCTGCAGATGAACAAATCCAACAATTACAATCTGTGCAGTGTAACAGGGAAGGTCATGTACTATGTGATGGTGAAGGTTTTAAACCAGAGTAGACTGAGAGACAGAGTGGACACTCCATGGAGACACCACCTGTCCCTCACAGAGGATCTAAGGCCAGAGTGGAGCTCACTCTACAAACCACCGTTAACTAAAAAAGCAGCAGACTTACAGTGGAGGGTTCTTCACGCTGCTGTAGCAGTGAACGCCTTCATCTCCATTGTCAACCCTAATGTCACAGACACTTGTCCTTTCTGTCCACAGAGAGAAACTGTCTTCCACTGTTTCTTGCACTGTGTCAGACTAACTCCTTTGTTCCACTTCCTGTCTCACTTGTTCTCGTTATTCACTGAGACTTTTTCCTCTTGTGTTTTTATTTTTGGTTTTAAATACACGAGGAAAAACAAGGCCAAATGTCAACTGCTGAACTTTTTAATTGGTCAAGCAAAACTGGCTATTTATGTTTCAAGGAGGAACAAAGTGGAAAACTCACTTGATGTTGACTGTCAGCAGATTTATGTTAGGATGTTAAAAACCAGGATAAAGACTGACTTTGTTTTCTTCCGCTCAACGAACAACACGGAAGATTTTTAGAAACATGGGGAGTGAAAGACGTGTTGTGTTGTGTGAATGATGGAAAATTGTCTTTCTGCAACAGTCTAAGTTAAATGGAGTTTTTTTCTTTTCTTTCGTATTTTTTACTTTATCTCTCCATGGTCTAAGTTTAAGTGCAGAACACAACTAATTTTTGTTATTGTTCATGTTTCTGAGCAAATAAAGAAGTTTTAAAAATCAAAAAATCTCTCTCTGTCTCTACCTGTCTCTCTCTCTCTCTCTGCCTCTGCTTCTCTGCCTGTCTCTCTCTCTCTCTCTCTCTCTCTCTCTCTCTCTGCTTCTCTGCCTGTCTCTCTCTCTCTCTCTGCCTCTGCTTCTCTGCCTGTCTCTCTCTCTCTCTCTGCCTCTGCTTCTCTGCCTGTCTCTCTCTCTCTCTCTCTCTCTCTCTCTCTGCCTCTGCTAATCTGCCTGTCTCTCTCTCTCTCTCTCTCTCTCTCTCTCTGCCTCTGCTTCTCTGCCTGTCTCTCTCTCTCTCTCTCTCTCTCTGCCTCTGCTTCTCTGCCTGTCTCTCTCTCTCTCTCTCTCTGCCTCTGCTTCTCTGCCTGTCTCTCTCTCTCTCTCTCTGTCTCTCTGAGTGAATGGTGGGAGTGAGCGTGGCTGAGAGCGTGGTTAGGGTGAGTGCATTTCTAACTTTTCTAAAACTCTTTCTACTCTTCTTTTTTGCTGCTTGGTAGTTTTAGTTAGTTTTTCTTTTGTGACCACTGATTTTGATTTGTTTACACTTCATAGTTGTAGAGTTATTTGTGTTTAGCGGTAGCTGCCGCCGGCGCTGCAGCCGGGCAGGTACTGGCAGCACCTGTAGTCTCCGGGTTGGAGAAGCTGACTCGCCGACACACGTGTCCGGGTGTCGGCGTGTCAGTAGAGGCGTGTGGCCTGGCTGTGGGTGCAGTTGTGGGCTACGGCAGAGTTAAATCTGCCTCAAGAATGAACAGTGCTGTCGTAATTTTTTTGGACAGCACTGATAAAGTTAATGGACTGGTTGAGAGTGGTGTGGTGGTGGACGATTCACTGGTGCAGGTGTTACCTCTGGTAAGATCATCATTTCAAATGTTCCGCCGTTTCTGAGCAACGAGGCTCTAATGAAGGAACTGTCGCGGCACGGGAAACTCGTGTCCGCGATAAAGATGATTCCGTTGGGCTGTAAATCTGCTCTCCTGAAGCACGTCGTGTCTTTCAGGAGACAGGTGTTTATGATACTCAAAGACAACAGATCCGAGTTAAATCTGGCTCTGAAGTTGAGAGTAGATGATTACAATTATACAGTTCACGTCACGTCAGATTCTCTCTGGTGCTTTGGTTGCGGGGCAGAGGGGCACTTGGTCCGCTCATGCCCGAGAAGAGCAGGTGATCATCGGCCTGACCCTGCTGCTGCCGCCGCTCAGAGCCGACGGTCCTCGCACAACACACACACCTGAGACACACACACTGCACACACAGGCACCGCAGACACACACATCCGAGACACACACACAGGGACCGCAGATACACACACCTGAGACAGAGACACAAACATCGCACACACACGCATCGCAGACACACACACCGGACCAAGGACGGAGGCACAGTGTAACACAGCACACACACAGGACAGTGGGCAGATTGGTGAGGAGAGTGTCCAGAGTGGACAGGCTGAGTCCTCTGTACTCAGAGGACAGACAGAGACCTGCTGTGGCAGAGGGTGCTCTGGATCAAGACAAAGTGTTTAACGATGATTCTATGGGAGAAAGAGAAGAATGAATGAGTGAGTTTGTTTTTTCTTTTTTTAGTTTGCTGAGTGTGATTTTGTCTGGATGCAGCTTTTATAGTTAAAAGAGTTATAGTTAAGAGTTAAAGCTGGGATCTTTAAATATTAAAGGTGCACGAGAAGACGTGAAGAGAGCTTAACTATTCACGCTCATCCAGACTAAGAAGCTAAATGTTATTTTCCTCCAAGAAACGCACAGCACCTCAGACAATGAGTGTGACTGGAGGAGGGAGTGGAATGGGGAGGTGGTCTTAAGCCACAAAGACAGCAACAATGGGGGGGTCGGGATTCTCTTTTCTAGAGATTTCGGCCCCTCTTCTTACTCTGCAGATGAAATCGTCCCTGGACGACTTTTAAAAATCACAGCAGAGTTTGAGAGAACTAAAATGTTTTTTAAGAAAGTATACGCTCCTGTTCTTGCAGGAGAAAGAATTATGTTTTTAGATACTTTGAAATCGTCTCTTTTTAACTGTCATGATGACACACATCTGTTTTTAGGAGGGGATTTTAATTGTACAGTGAACCCTGCTTTAGACAGGAATCACTTAGAACCAAACGCTGCTTCAAAAAAGTGTCTAACAAAAATAATAGAGACCTTTGAGCTCTGTGACGTGTGGAGGTCGATCCATAAGAACCAGCGTCAGTACACCTGGGCTCGCTGCAGAGACAACCTGCTGTCGTTGGCCAGACTCGATCGTTTTTATTGTTATAAACACCATGTCAGTGTTTTTAAGAGTTGTTTTATCTGTCCTGTCGGTTTCTCTGACCACTCCCTTGTGCACTTTAAGGTTTTTATTAAAAACATCAAATGTAAGAGTGCATACTGGCATTTTAACACCGCACTGCTGTCAGACAACAGTTTTAGAAATGCACTCTCGTATTTTTGGTTTTATTTTAGACAAACCAAGTCCGAGTACAGCTCGTTACAGCAGTGGTGGGACGTTGGAAAAGTCCAAATCAAACAGCTCTGCTTACAGTTCACTCTCAATGTCACCAGAGACTTGACCAGGTCTATGAAAGATCTGGAGAGAGAAGTGGTGGAGCTGCAGGGTTCAGCAGACTCCACAGGAGATCGAGAACAGTTTAGAGTTCTCAAAGAAAAACGATCAGCTCTGTCAGACCTGCTGGGCGTCCACGCTCAATGTGCTCTCGTGCGGTCTCGCTTCAACAAAGTTGCCAGGATGGACGCTCCGTCCCACTTTTTCTTTGGGTTGGAGCGTAGGAGTGGACAGAGGAGGCTGATGCACTCTCTGAGATCTGCTGACGGACAACTGCTGTGTGTAACAGGGAAGGTCATGTATTATGTGATGGTGAAGGTTTTAAACCAGAGTAGACTGAGAGACCGAGTGGACACTCCATGGAGACATCACCTGTCCCTCACAGAGGATCTAAGGCCAGAGTGGAGCTCACTGTACAAACCCCCGTTAACTAAAAAAGCAGCAGACTTACAGTGGAGGGTTCTTCATGCTGCTGTAGCAGTGAACACCTTCATCTCCATCGTCAACCCTAATGTCACAGACACGTGTCCTTTCTGTCCACAGAGAGAAACTGTCTTCCACTGTTTCCTGCACTGTGTCAGATTAACTCCTTTGTTCCACTTCCTGTCTCACTTGTTCTCTTTATTCACTGAGACTTTTTCCTCTTGTGTTTTTGTTTTAGGTTTTAAATACACGAGGAAAAACAAGGTTAAACAAGGTTAAAAAGGTTAAAAAGTTCAGCAGTTGACACTGCTGAACTTTTTATTTGGTCAAGCAAAACTGGCAATTTATGTTTCAAGGAGGAACAAAGTGGAAAACTCGCTTGATGTTGACTGTCAGCAAATTTATGTTAGAATGTTAAAAACCAGGATAAAGACTGACTTTGTTTTCTTCCACTCAACAAACAACACAGAAGAGTTTTTAGAAATATGGGGAGTAAAAGACGTGTTGTGTTGTGTGAGTGATGGACAATTATCTTTCTGCAACAGTCTGAGTTAAATGGAGTTTTTTTCTTTTCTTTCATATGTTTACTTTTTATTTCTCCATGATTTTAGTTTTAAGTGCAGAACACAACGCATTTTTGTTATTGTTCATGTTTTTGAGCAAATAAAGAAGTTTAAAAATCTAAATCTCTCTCTGTCTCTCTCTCTGCCTCTGCTTCTCTGTCTCTGCTTCTGCTTGCCTGTCTCTCTCTCTCTCTTCACGATCTCCGTTTTATTTTTAAAGTCGGCAAAAAGGCTATCTGCTGCCTCGAGAAAGGCTTCCTTCACCATATCGTCGTCCTTGAATGGCTTCTTGTGCTTAGCAAGAACGTGACTCACGCGATAGGAAGCAATAGTTGCGGCGTTACCCTGGGTCTTCGGCTTGGTGAAGATTGACTGCTGTGCGACAAGCTGTGACTTTCGTGGCACGTAAAGGTGTTTTTGTAGTGAAATCCCTCTCATAGCTCCCGTGTACTGTTTTAAAATGCTGCTCCAGGTTCCCTTTCTTTGCCAACGCCACATAACACACATACATCCCAAGTCGACCGCGAGCTTACACGCCACGCTCAAGGTGCGCTGTCTCTCCAGCTTGCGGCGGTAAGTGTCCTCTCCCTCTCTGCATCATACTGCTTGGTGCCTCACGGCTAACACATCTAACGCATCTAAAATATTGTTTTAGCGCCATAATATAAGTGCTAATTTGTATATTTTTTAGATAAATATTGGCCACCTGGCTGATTAAAACGTGAACTGGATGACATCACGATCAGCTGTACCCTGCTGCTTTGTCTCAATCTGATTCTGCTCTGCCTTGACGTCATTCTGTTTCGCTTCACGGCTTCTCCCGTTGCCGCTGTCTTGCGGCTGTGTCGCGGCATTGTGTGCGCTTGCCGTTTTATTTTGATGTCTTAGTTTAGGTTCATTTTGATTTTGTTTATTAATTTGATTTTGTTATTTCACCTGCCCTTTTTGCTTGTTTCGATTTCTGAGATTGATTTTGGTTATTTTGATTTCATTAACTGCTGTGTGACATACATTTTTAGGGCATATTATTTAAGTGCTTTATATAGTGTTGTATGTTTATTATTTTCTTTAATTATTCTGGGGAATTATATGTAAATTAGTTTTGGTAGTATAATTTGCCCAGTTTATTGTGTGTTTGATTTGGTTTTTTTCTTTGAGTTATTCGTGGTATTTTCTTTGTTTTTTTCTTTTTCTGGGCAATTTATATTTTGTTTAGTTTGAACATAATTTGCCCAGTCTTATTATTATTATTGTTATTATTATTATTATTATAATCCTGAGTTTATTCATGTAATTAATTTCTGTATCTTGTTTTTAGTGCTAAGGCTGGTGGTGGTGCTGGTGACCTGGGTGGAGGTGTCCGTTTTTCCTGCGTGCTGTGTCCCCTGGGATTTGGGTATTCACTGTGTGTGTGTGTGTGTGTGTGTGTGTGCCTGTCACATAACCTGGGGGGTATTCCATCAAGCAGGCTAAAGGCAAAGCCAAGCTTAAATAATATGAGTGAGAGTTTGGTTCCATCAAAGAGGCTGAGATTAGCCCCAACTCAGTAACCATGGAAACTATGACTCTGGCTAAGCCTCAACCATGGCTAAGCCATAACTGTGGCTCAGGTTTCCGTTCCATCAATCTGAGCCTCAACCCTGTTCCACCAAGGTGGCTAATGTGAATGCCAGCCAAGTAACCATGGTAACTTGTGCTGCCGGGCAAACCTGGTCTGTAGCAGGCTAAAAGTGAAGCTTAGCACCATCTATGATCAAAGAATGTCCAATAGACAGAAACAGAGACACACAACTGTCATGGAATGATAAAATAATATGATAAACATAAAATATATAATAAAATGTATTAAAGAAATGATTTATACTAATAATTATATATTATATATAAGTACATTAAAGAACATTATCACCAAAATAAAATATAATAAAAATAAGACACAAATAAATACAAAATTAAACTAATTAGCAAAAAAATATAATAAAAGGAAATTTAAAGAGATCATCATTCTTTTGATGTAACAAGGGTTAGGGCCTCCGATTGATAGGAGATAGATGATTGATTTGCTGTCACCTGCATTCACTTACTGTAATAGGGGTCCTCGTCTCCATTGAATTGCTTGATTTGCTAAATGATTCTAGATAAATAATCAATAGATCTGTCATATGATTATTTCCTATAGAATGATAACCAACATTGCATTTCTTCATGTAATAATCTACCATCAATTGTATGATAAATGTGATGAGTCATGTAAAATACTTTGATTAAATGTAGCCTATTATTATCAAAAATGTAGGCAAGGCAACTTTATATAGCACATTTTTTTACATAGAATAAGATGAAAATAGAACAATTCAACACATAGCATCTGGGACCAAATACAGAAGTAGCACAAATACAGCATGTAAAAATGACAGCCTTAAATGAAAATGATATCAATTATATCCATTGGCCATGCAGGAAATAAATGAAAGCTATCTCATCGATTTGCATAACATTCAGTTGATAAATGTGAAGAACATCACTTTCTAACCCCAGAATCAGAATCAGAATCAGAATCAGAATCAGAAGAGCTTTATTGCCAAGTACGATTTGCACATACAAGGAATTTGTTCTGGTGTCATTGGTGCATAACAAGCATACAAAATTTTAATTTTAATATACACAGTATATAAATGTTTTCTTAAAAAGATGAAAAGAGCACTACAGAAAGAGCAGTACAGCTGGGCAGAAGTGAGTAACAGTGAAATATTCACCAGGTGCAAAAGTTCACAGTAATGACTTTAATGTAACGCATAAAAAAGATGTAATGATAATGTGACATGTAGAGGCAGAGGAGGAGTGTGAGGAGTCAGAGTGTCAGGGGGGGGCTGCGGGCCTTGTTGATAAGGCTAGTAGCAGACGGGAAAAAACTGTTCTTGTGGCGTGAGGTTCTGGTCCTGATGGACCGCAGCCTCCTGCCAGAGGGGAGTGACTCAAAAAGTTTCTGACCGGGGTGGGAGGGATCAGCCATAATCTTTCCTGCACGCCTCAGAGTTCTGGAGGCGAACAGGTCCTGGAGAGATGGAAGATTGCAGCCAATCACCTTCTCTGCAGACCGAATGACACGCTGCAGTCTGCCCTTGTCCTTGGCCGTGGCAGCAGCGTACCAGATGGTGATGGAGGAGGTGAGGATGGACTCAATGATGGAGGAGTAGAAGTGCACCATCATTGTCTTTGGCAGGTTGAATTTCTTCAGCTGCCGCAGGAAGTACATCCTCTGCTGGGCTTTTTTGATGAGAGAGCTGATGTTCAGCTCCCACTTGAGGTCCTGGGAGATGATAGTTCCCAGGAAGCGAAAGGAATCCACAGTGTCAATTGTGGAGTCACAGAGGTTGATGGGTGCAGGTGAGGCTGAGTTCTTCCTGAAGTCCACAACCATCTCCACTGTCTTTAGAGCGTTGAGCTCTAGGTTGTTACGGTTGCACCAAGTGACCAGCTGTTCAACCTCCCACCTGTAGGCGGACTCGTCACCATCAGAGATGAGTCCGATGAGAGTGGTGTCGTCCGCGAACTTCAGGAGCTTGACGGACTGGTGACTGGAGGTGCAGCTGTTTGTGTACAGGGAGAAGAGCAGAGGAGAAAGAACGCAGCCCTGGGGGGATCCGGTGCTGATGACCTGTGATTCGGAGACATGTGTTCCCAGCTTCACATGCTGCTTCCTGTCAGACAGGAAGTCAGTGATCCACCTGCAGATGGAGTCAGGCACGCTCAGCTGGGAGAGCTTCTCCTGAAGCAGAGCCGGGATGATGGTGTTGAAGGCAGAGCTGAAATCCACAAACAGGATCCTGGCGTAGGTTCCTGCAGAGTCCAGGTGCTGGAGGATGTGGTGGAGGGCCAGATTAATTGCATCGTCTACAGACCTGTTGGCTCTGTAGGCAAACTGCAGTGGGTCCAGGAGGGGGTTGGTGATGGCTTTCAGGTGTGAAAGCACAAGACGCTCAAAGGACTTCATAACCACAGAGGTCAGGGCGACGGGTCTGTAGTCATTAAGTCCTGTGGTCCTTGGCCTTTTGGGAACAGGGATTATTGTCGAGGTCTTGAAGCAGGCTGGCACGTGACATGTCTCCAATGAGGTGTTGAAAATGTCTGTGAACACTGGAGACAGCTGATCAGCGCAGTGCTTCAAGCTGGATGGGGAGACAGAATCCGGACCAGCTGCTTTCCTGGGATTCTGTTTCCTGAAGAGTTTGTTGACGTCCCTCTCGTGGATGGAAAGAGTCAACACTGAGGTGGGTGGTGGGGTGGAGGGGGGGGGGACCTTTAAGGTGGGCATTGGTGGAGATGCCCAGGCCCTTGCTGAGGTGGGGGAGGTGGAGGTGAAACACTGGAGCTGGGGGTGTTGGGAGGTGTTATGGGGGATGGTTGCAGGACTGTCCCTCTGTCTTTCAAAGCGGCAGTAGAACTCGTTCAGGTCGTTGGCTAGGCGTTGGTCGTTAAAGGAGTGGGGGGCTTTAGGCTTGTAGTTGGTGATCTGCCTAAGCCCTTTCCAGACAGACGCAGAGTCGTTGGCTGAGAATTGGTGTTGGAGCTTCTCAGAGTACAGTCGTTTAGCTTCTTTCACCGCCTTGCTAAACTTGTACTTTGCCTCTTTAAGTCTGTCTTTGTCACCACTCCTGAAGGCCTCTTCCTTATCCAACCTTAACCTTCTGAGCTTGGCTGTGAACCAGGGTTTGTCGTTGTTGTAACTCACCCTGGTGCATGATGGAACACAGCAGTCCTCACAGAAGCTGATGTATGACGTCACAGCCTCTGTGTACTCATCCAGACTGTTGGTAGCAGTCCTGAATACATCCCAGTCAGTAGAGTCCAAACACGCCTGTAGATCCTCCACAGCCTCACTGGTCCACTTCTTTGATGTCCTCACTACAGGTTTGCAGAGTTTTAGTTTCTGCCTGTAAGCAGGAATCAGGTGGACCATGACGTGGTCAGAGAGTCCCAGTGCAGCACGGGGGACGGCGTGATAAGCATCCCTGACTGTGGTGTAACAGTGATCCAGAATGTTCTCCTCTCTGGTCGGGCATTTAATAAATTGTCTGTACTTGGGGAGTTCGCGAGTGAGGTTTCCTTTGTTAAAGTCACCTAGGACAATAACTAAAGAGTCCGGGTTGATCCGCTCCACACACAGTATCTGATCGGCGAGCATGCGCTGTGCCTCCTGCACGCTGGCGTGCGGTGGGATGTAAACACCGACCAGAATGAATGAAGCAAACTCACGGGGTGAATAAAAAGGCTTGCAGTTTATGATGAGAGATTCCAGGTCAGGAGAACAGTGCTGCTGGATCACTGTCACGTCGTTGCACCAGCCACTGTTGATGTAAAAACAGATTCCTCCACCTTTGGTTTTGCCGGAAAGTTCCGTGTCTCTGTCCGCTCTGTAGAGTTGGAAGCCTGCCAGCTGCAGCGCAGAGTCCGGTATTATTCCACACAGCCACGTCTCCGTGAAGCACAAAACAGCCGATGAGTAGAAGTCCCTGTTTTTCCCCAACAGCAGTTGTAATTCATCCAGTTTATTGGCCAGTGAACGCACATTAGAGAGAAATATACCCGGTAGTGCTGTGCGTAATCCGCGCTGGCGAAGACGCACGAGCGCACCGGCCCGTTTCCCTCTCCTCCGGCGTTTCACTGCGTGAATGAAGGTGAGCACACCTTTGACCATAATGTCCAAAATTTCCAGTGTGGGGAGAAGAAAAGTAGGAAATAAGTCCGCTGCTGTTGTTACCCTGATGTTCATGAGCTCTTCTCTGGTGAAAGAGCTCCGGGTATAATCGCAAAAAACGGAGTTAAAACACAAAACAAGACAAAACAACGCGCACCAACACACCGAGGCAACCATCCGCGGCGCCATCTTGATGCGTGAAATACATGATATATAACATTACTACTAGGGCTATATATATATATATATATATATATATATATATAACATTACTACTAGGGCTGCCAAATGATAAAATATGGAGAATTTCACATACATTGCAGTGAAACAATAATGCTATTTTAATTATGTTCCTATGAATGTTACTTATTAGGGCTGTCTTTATGTTCTTTGGGTGATTTCCCTTTTAATTTTAGGGATTTGGTTGCATTAATAGGTCCACATAATTGATCAGTTTAAAACAAAAACCATCAAGAAATCAACTGGTGATTTGAGTATTTTTAATTTAGACTCCTCCTCTCACTAGCTTCATTTCACCACAAGCCTAAGCCCGAACAGATTTTTTTTTTCGGTTTGAGTGAACACATTGTGCTTTTAAACGATTTATTAAAGTGTGCAATATTTTAACATTTTGAACCACGTCTCCTGCATTTTTGAGTAGAACTTGTTCACTCTTACTTGAATAAACACGACGTTTATTTCTTTGACTCAACTTTTATTCACTCAACATGTGGCCATCGCCACCAGAACTGGCACCTCCACACCGTGTTTACATTACTCCACTCCCTTCACCCACCGCGCATGCGTCCTGCATGGGGGAGAGCCGTAAATAATATAATAGAAGAGAATACCAAGTTAACAGAACTTACTTGCGTGTCCTTTAATTGGGATAAAATAAATCTTTGGGTGAAAGTCCCAAAGTGGCGTTGTCGGCTCCTTAACTTTAACAACATTTATTACCTAGTTAGGTTTCCTCCTTACTCTCGCCACAGACATATAAAAAGTCATATTCATACCCTGAGTGTGAGAGAGTGAGTGTGAGTGCACCACAGGAAATTCCCCCAGCAGTCTGGGTCTATAGCAGCATAACTAAGAGATGGTCCAGGTTTAAATACAGAGAGAGGCTCCGCCTCACAAACCGTCATCTGCTCTTACAGACTCTGAACCACAAGTAAACCTGTATTTTGTGACCTAAGTGGTCTATTAGGGCAATAAGGTAAGACTAGGTCTTTCAGGTATGAAGGGGCCTGACCATTAAGTGCTTTCTAAGTGAGGAGGAGAATTTTAAATTGAATTCTAAACTGTACAGTGAACCAGTGTAGAGAAGCTAACACTGGAGTTATAGGGTCTCTCTTTCTAGTTCCTGTCAGAACTCGTGCTGCAGCATTTTGAATGAACTGAAACAAAAGCATGAACTAGATTTTCAGCTTCCTGTAAGGAAGGAAAGAAAAGGAGAGGACGAGAAAAAGGACAGAACAATGTTGAAAGGTCATAGTGCTTGGTAGTGTGTTGCAGTTTTCAGTATGGTATTGCAATTCACCGCCAGAACACTAGGGCTGCGGGAATGAGTTGTTAACTGACCAATGACAGCACCGTGGTCTCCATTGGTCCCAGTTGCCTCGAAGGATGATAACATTTTTTGGAGGCACACGTTGGGCTCCAGAGAGGCTCTCCGACAGGGTTTGCGACGATGGAGAGGGCTCTCCGTGGCTACAGAGAGTACTTTGCCAGTATCATAAACAAAGCTTTACTTTTTCTCTGGGATCGTTGAATCGACCAAAACAGTGGGGCCAGTCTGATCTACAAAGCAACATTAAATTGCTTGCAGATTTGGCTAAAAAATATAATAACTAAGCCGATAATGTAATAACATACTGTATTGTCAAGTCCCTCACTATGGCAAGGCTTTAGTGTGCAAAACTCCCCACTTGATAAGGCTGCTAATTTCAGGAAGACTTTACAGGATTCCACTCATCACACCTTTGCTCTCTTTTTCTTCTTTCTTTTATTCAGAAGATTGGATTGATGCAATGTGAACAGCCAGGTGAACAACCTTTAAACACAAACAAAATACCATTTTAATAAATGAAACCAAGATAAACACACTCAGTGAAACACCTGAGAATGAGGTTCTCAATTCCCAAATTCTCAATACCCAGAAATAAACCTTGTAAATAAGTAGCAAATAATCTAGCAATATCTTAATAAACAAGTTAAATACAGAAATCACATGCAATACTTTCTCAGTGTGGAATTTGACTTGACCTCATGATTTTAACTATGCAATAAATTAATCATATTTTAATACATAACATTTAAATTGCATTCAGCTCACATGATTTTTAAAAGGCATTAGTTTTAACTGTATTTAACTACCATGAAATCCTTTTTAACTATATTTCCCAACATTGTTTTACCCACTAACATATATAGTTCACAATCAAATCATTAAAATGACTTGCAATCAATGGACTACAACAATGCAACAAGGCCCAGTTACATCCAAGAAAATGCAACAAGCTCATCGGCTGCGTCTTCCTTGAAAGCTTTGTTTTGCCCAAACAGTCTTGGTGTTTAAGTCTAATCCACCAGATCTCTTTCCTCCTCTCATGCTGCTTGCTCCCACTGCTGCTCTGTAGTGATTCCCCCACACTCAATAATATCATATCATACTGCTTTATCCACCAATATTTAAAAAACTTAATGTTTGTCTGATGCATATGCTGTAGATATGCTGCCCCTAAATTGATTTAATGCACTCATTCACCCACATATGCACAACCATGTGGTTCTTGAATTAAAGAAATCTGTAAATTCCATAAAGATAGTTTCAATGTAATTCCATAGGTTTTTGCAGTGTCTTATGTGCTGATATGTAAGTTTTTGTGTAGTTTGCTCATAAAAAAATAGGTATAGTGGATGGCATAGTCACATAAACACATTGTCATGCACCGTCAGTTGTGTTAGTTAGTTTTAGTTCGGTGTCACTTCCTGTTTTATTTTTGTAAGGGGTTTTCTCTACTTCCTGTGTGCCTTGTTCTGTGTCTCGTCTGATTCCCTGATTGTTTTCACCTGGTGCTCCTTACCCTCACTCCCTATATATACTCCCTTCTCCCAGTTCCTGTGGCCAGAGTGTCTGACGTGTGTCCGTGCCACTTCAGGTCCTGAACCAAGAAAGGGATCTTTTGTTGTGTTAGTCCAGCTAATGTTTTTGTTTGTTTCTCAGTTTTAAGGTCAAGTTTAGCGTAGTGTGTAACTTTTTTCTGAGCTTTTCCAGCTCACCTTTTGTTTCCTGGTTACAGGAGCCAATAAAGCTCTTTAAAAACCTTCTCCTGTTTCTGGCCTTGTGCATTTGGGTCCAAGCTTTGTGAGAGTTCCTAACACACATGTCATTACCACTTGCCATATGTACTGGGCACCTCTCTCTTTCTTAGGGTCTGTCTTTTTAACAGCTATCTGCTCATTTGGGTCTTTAGTCTTTACAATTCTTACAGATATTGTTTTATAAATAGACAGTTGTATGTAACAGTGAGGATCTTGCATTGTCAAATTAATTCAACACATTTTTTTCACGGAAAAGCAATTTCAAAATGCCTCGAAGTGATTTATTTTGAACAAACTGTAAACTCTGAAACTGTCAAAGTGTCATTGTCATTACAAATGTAGTGCACATGTTGAAAAAATGGGACTCAAATGAAAAATTATCCGGTACTCATTTACAAATGTAAAAAAGGAGAAAAAGCTTGACGAGAGTAAATTTAAAGAGTGCAAAGTTATCAAAATGGAACTTAGGCTGGAGATCTCAAATGAAAAGTAGCTCTCACTCATTTACTCATGTAAATAAAACAAAACATTAAAATAAATTGACTTTAGGCCTATGTTTTCCAGAATATGTTCTTGATTTTGTACTGCCCTAAGGCTACATGACTGAGAAGAAGCCATGCCCTCATCCAGCAGCTGTCCTGACTAAACAATTCCTTCAAACGCATGCTGAGGCCACTGTTGCCTCCAGCGGCCTTGTTCGGATTTTTTAAATTTAGCTCTCCGAAAAGGCTTGACATAAAGCACACAAACTCGTGTTTGTCTTCTTTTTATTTTTATCAAAGGCTACAGGTGACCACAGGTCATAAACCTGAAACAACAATCAAACCAAATACAAAAAGTTACATATAATAACATCAATAAAACTGTAACTTATACATATATTATTATATATACATGTGTATATACATATATATATATATATATATATATATGCCATTCAGGAAATTAATCCTTTGAATATATGGAATGAACCTTTGAATATTACATTACATTACATTACATGTCATTTAGCAGACGCTTTTATCCAAAGCGACTGTTACATGCCCAGCAGGGGCATTGTGTTAGTTTTTCTTGTCCTCTTCTCTCCTCTCTCCCTCCCCTATCCTTCCACCAGGTGCTGATCATCATGAGCTGCACATGGGAGGACATGAGGCCACTGCCTTGACTTCTGCCATGGCCAATCATCTGACGGGAGGCTCAATAAAGGGGAGCCTGTTGAGGAGCTCTCACCCTCTCAACTTGTTTACACTCGATGCAATTGCTGGCAGACAACAACAGTCGTGGTAAATGGTGTGTGGTGGGGAAGGGAGTTAGTTCAGCTTGGGGTACCCTGTACATGGCAGCACGTAGGTAACACTGTCTATGTACACTAGCTTAGCGGTGGAGCATTGCCACCCATGTAACATTTTGACAATTATTTTGAACTCTTGTTTTTAGAGAGGACAGGGTTTTTTTGTTTGGAAACAAAGGTATAGAGTAGGACTAGTTTTGTTTTATTGATTTCATTTATTTGGCACTCCACCTCCCTCCTTTCCTCCCCCCACCTTTTGTAAACCAGGCTGTGTTTAAGTATTCATTATTAAATATAATTTCTTTAAACCTTCTTTGTCTCATTTAAAACTTTGGTTTGTTGTGTTGCTGTCTTGTTTGTCTAACAAACAAATTAAGAACGTAACAGCGACTTACAAGGGAATTGAGTACAACCTGCCAGGGGTGGAGTTGAACTTGCGACCATGAAGTCTTTTGCACACAGGGTACCGGTCTTAATCACTAAGCCACTCCACCCCATATATATTGAATATAACGGAATATGGAATGAACCTTTGAATATATGGAATGAACCTTGAATATATTGAATGAACCTTGAATATATTGAATGAACATTTGAATATATGGAATGAACTTTTGAATATATGGAGTGAAACTTGAATATATGGAGGGAAACTTGAATATATTGAATGAACCTTTGAATATATGGAGTGAACCTTGAATATATGGAGTGAACCTTTGAATATATGGAATGGACCTTGAATATATTGAAACAACCTTGAATATATTGAATGAAACTTGAATAAATGGAGTGAACCTTTGAATATATTGAATGAACCTTGAATATATTGAATGAACCTTTGAATATATTGAATGAACCTTGAATATATTGAATGAACCTTTGAATATATTGAATGAACCTTGAATATATTGAATGAACCTTTGAATATATGGAATTAACTTTTGAATATATGGAGTGAAACTTGAATATATTGAAGGAACCTTTGAATATATGGAATGAACCTTAAATATATTGAATGAACTTTTGAATATATGGAGTGAAACTTGAATATATTGAAGGAACCTTTGAATATATGGAATGAACCTTAAATATATTGAATGAATCCTGAATATATGGAGTGAACCTTTGAATATATGGAATGAACCTTTGAATATATGGAATGCACCTTAAATATATTGAATGAAACTTTGAATACATTGAATGAATCCTGAATATATTGAATGAATCCTGAATATATGGAATGAAACTTTGAATATATGGAATAAAACTTTGAATATATGGAATAAAACTTTGAATATATTGAATGAATCCTGAATATATGGAATGAAACTTTGAATATATGGAATAAAACTTTGAATATATTGAATGAATCCTGAATATATGGAATGAAACTTTGAATATATGGAATAAAACTTTGAATATATGTGTTGCACACTTCAATAAAGACACAGTGTGGCTTCATTCACATTCTTTACTGGACAGTCTGGAAATACACATGGCAATACACATCATTACGTTTCTGTCCAGCCGGATGCAGGTTATATATATTTTCCATGTTAGTTTGAACATATATACAGACACATATCACTGGCTGTTACATTGGCACCATATCTATGGTTTGGTATAAACATATAAACACCCAACACCCTCTATACCTATCCCAGTAACTTGGCTTAGCGGCTAACGTGGCTCATCATACATCATACAGTCATACTCATCATACAGTTAGCATTAGCTTTACCATTAGCGTCAGCTTCTGAGTTACAGGGATAACTTACAACAAAACAGACTTTAAAATGACAGGAATACTCGGCCAACTTCCTCGCCACCTTTATAACTCTGTGGTGTTACTCTTTGATATGTCTAATTTACCCGTTTCTCTTCTGCTTACCTGGAAATACACATGGCAATACACATCATTACGTTTCTGTCCAGCCGGATGCAGGTTATACCCTGTGTGCATCGGCTGTATTTTCCCTTGACAGAGTTGCTCATTTGCGGGATACTCCCTCTTGTGGCGTAAAGGCGCCACTACACCCCTGTATTGCCTGATTGCAGAAACTAGAGCACAGTGATTATTTTAGATAAAACAGAAAATATTAATAACATGAAATATTAAATAACAAAAAGATATGGGTGTCCCTTTTTATAATAATCTGAACTGATTGTCCTCACATATGGAATAAAACTTTGAATATATTGAATGAATCCTGAATATATGGAGTGAACCTTTGAATATATGGAATGCACCTTAAATATATTGAATGAAACTTTGAATATATTGAATGAATCCTGAATATATTGAATGAATCCTGAATATATGGAATGAAACTTTGAATATATGGAATAAAACTTTGAATATATTGAATGAATCCTGAATATATTGAATGAATCCTGAATATATGGAATAAAACTTTTAATATATTGAATGAATCCTGAATATATTGAATGAATCCTGAATATATTGAATGAATCCTGAATATATGGAATAAAACTTTTAATATATTGAATGAATCCTGAATATATTGAATGAATCCTGAATATATTGAATGAATCCTGAATATATGGAATGAAACTTTGAATATATTGAATGAATCCTGAATATATGGAATGAAACTTTGAATATATGGAATAAAACTTTGAATATATTGAATGAATCCTGAATATATGTAATGAAACTCGGAATATATGTAATGAAACTCTGAAGATATGGAATAAAACTTTGAATATATTGAATGAATCCTGAATATATGGAGTGAACCTTTGAATATATGGAATGCACCTTAAATATATTGAATGAAACTTTGAATATATTGAATGAATCCTGAATATATTGAATGAATCCTGAATATATGGAATGAAACTTTGAATATATGGAATAAAACTTTGAATATATTGAATGAATCCTGAATATATTGAATGAATCCTGAATATATGGAATAAAACTTTTAATATATTGAATGAATCCTGAATATATTGAATGAATCCTGAATATATTGAATGAATCCTGAATATATGGAATAAAACTTTTAATATATTGAATGAATCCTGAATATATTGAATGAATCCTGAATATATTGAATGAATCCTGAATATATGGAATGAAACTTTGAATATATTGAATGAATCCTGAATATATGGAATGAAACTTTGAATATATGGAATAAAACTTTGAATATATTGAATGAATCCTGAATATATGTAATGAAACTCTTAATATATGTAATGAAACTCGGAATATATGTAATGAAACTCTGAAGATATGGAATGAAACTCTGAAGATATGGAATGAAACTCTGAAGATATGGAATGAAACTTTGAATATATTGAATGAATCCTGAATATATGGAATGAGGACGACTCTGTTGCTCTGACGGGGCGGTAAAGTATTGTGTCACTTACTGTGCTTCCACTGGTGTTACGCTGTGTGTCTCTTGCTCTCTCTGCGGTTTTCTATCTACTGTAACGATCAATTAACTGAACAAACACTTAATGAATTGACTAATACTTTCACCCGCTACTTTTGCTTAAACGATCATTTACGTAGATCACGTACGGTGTTTCTTTCTTTGTTAGCGTAACAAGTTAGCTTAGCAGCGATGGCTTCTCTTCTCCCTCTCCTTCTCCTGCTCTCTCCTGTGTTGTGTGCCACATTTAATGTGACAACGTAATCTTCTCTGGTCCTTTGCCCAATGTGACCAGTGATGACATGTATAGCCGCATGTCGTCATTCAATCGCTGGCTGTCGAGGTGGTGTCCAGAAAACAACATTGGGTTTTTAGATAACTGGCAAACCTTCTGGGGGAAACCTGGTCTCATGAGGAGAGACGGCATCCATCCCACTTTGGATGGAGCAGCTCTCTTATCTAGCAGCTTAGGACATTTTATTAGAAACCCATGACAATCCAGAGCTGAGACCAGGACACAGAGTTGCAGTCTTTCATGCTTCTCTGTGCTTCTTTTCGAGCAGTCACCAATTAAAAACCCCATAAAGACTGTGTCTGTCCCTCGACCTACTAAAGTAAACTAAAGTAAATAAAGTAAATAAAGTAAATAAATCAATAACAAACAGAAGAGGAGTTAGACATTCTAACTTAATAAAGATTAATACCAACAATAAAATAGAGTCAAATAATACCATTTTTAAATGTGGACTATTAAATATAAGGTCTCTCTCCTCAAAATCTGTTTTAATAAATGATCTAATTTCTGACAATCGTATTGATTTATTCTGTGTAACTGAAACTTGGTTACATGAAGAAGATTACGTTAGTCTAAATGAGTCAACTCCACCCACTCATGCTAACACCTATATTCCTAGAAGCTCAGGCCGAGGAGGAGGTCTAGCAGCCATTTTTAATACTAGATTAATAATCAATCCCAAACCCAAATGGGCAAACGCGGGATAGACACACCCGAACGGCAGACCTTTGACCTTTCCGAAGGTCGCACTGGTCCGAAACTCGGCACCGTGGATCAGCCTTTGTTCCCGATACACATGCTGGAAGATCGGACCCCTGGCTCAATGCCTTTAGGAATTATTACAAAAAACACGCCCGAACGGCTGACCTTTGACCTTTCCATAGGTCGCACGGGTCTCCAACTCGGCGCACGGGATGAGACTTTGTCCCTGATACACATACTGAATTTTCAGACCCGTAGCTCAATGTCTTCTGGAATTTATTGAAGAAAAGACAGTTTCCCGCCTTTTTTACGTTTGAATTTCACAGACTGTCTTTTAGGCCGCTGCGCGGCGACCTTTGACCCCAGAGCCCCCATAATCGGAACAGAGGATCCTCCGGAGCCACCGAACAATAATCTGGGGGAGAAAATCCCAAAGTCCTGTTTGTCCTGTGTCAAAATCTGACAATCAGGTCCTCTCAGACTCTTTACAGTCATAGAGCCTTTGGCCAGAGTGGAGGTTTTGGAGGACATATGTTTCCACAGGTCGCAGGAGTCTGAATTTCGCATATGTCGTTTGGGGTCCCGAGACGGGCGGACAGGCGTTGGTCCCGTGCCGCTCGGACGTGTACTTTTCGATAGGCAGGGCTTTGAAAAGTCGCCTTTTCCGGCCTTTGAGTGCTCGCCTTTGCCACAAAAATGGACCAAACTGCCTGAAACTTGGCCTGCGGTCCTTTCCAGAGACCCTTATCTGTATTCCACAGTCCCAACTCTGTAGACCCTCAGCAAAGCTAACTAGCTCTGCGGGGGCGCTATCGCAACGGGACGAAACAAACCCAACAGGAGGCCGTGTGGCGCACGACATAGTCGAAAATCAGACTCCTGGCTGGATGCGTTTATGAATGGTTGCAAAAAACACACCCGAACGGCTGACCTTTGACCTTTCCGAAGGCCGCACGGATCCGAAACTCTGCACCCTGGATCGGCCTTTGTTCCCGATACACATACTGGAAGATCGGACCCCTGGCTCAATGCCTTTAGGAATTATTACAAAAAACACACCCAAATGGCTGACCTTTGACCTTTCCGAAGGCCGCACGGATCCGAAACTCTGCACCCCGGATCAGCCTTTGTTCCCGATACACATGCTGGAAGATCGGACCCCTGGCTCATTGCCTTCAGGAATTATTGCAAAAAACACACCCGAACGGCTGACCTTTGACCTTTCCATAGGTCGCACGGGTCTCCAACTCTGCGCACGGGATGAGACTTTGTCCCTGATACACATACTGCATTTTCAGACCCGTAGCTCAATGTCTTCTGGAATTTATTGAAGAAAAGACAGTTTCCCGCCTTTTTTACATTTGAATTTCACAGACTGTCTTTTAGGCCGCTGCGCGGCGACCTTTGACCCCAGAGCTCCCATAATCGGAACAGAGGATCCTCCGGAGCCACTGAGCAATAATCTGGGGGAGAAAAGCCCAAAGTCCTGTTTGTCCTATGTCAAAATCTGACAATCAGGTCCTCTCAGACTCTTTACAGTCATAGAGCCTTTGGCCAGAGTGGAGGTTACGGAGGACATATGTTTCCACAGGTCGCAGGAGTCTGAATTTCGTATATGTCGTTAGGGGTCCCGAGACGGGCGGACAGGCGTCGGTCCCGTGCCGCTCGGACTTGTACTTTTTGATGGGCGGGGCATTGAAAAGTCGCCTTTTCCGACCTTTGAGTGCTCGCCTTTGCCACAAAAATGGACCAAACTGCCTGAAACTTGGCCTGTGGTCCTTTCCAGAGACCCTTATCTGTATTCCAGAGTCCCAACTCTGTAGACCCTCAGCAAAGCTAACTAGCTCTGTGGGGGCGCTATCGCAACGGGACAAAACAATCCCAACAGGAGACTGTATGGCGCACGACATAGTCGAAAATCAGACCCCTGGCTGGATGCGTTTATGAATGGTTACAAAAAACATACCCGAACGGCTGACCTTTGACCTTTCCGAAGGCCGCACGGGTCCGAAACTCGGCACCCTGGATCGGCCTTTGTTCCCGATACACATACTGGAAGATCGGACCCCTGGCTCAATGCCTTTAGGATTTATTGCCAAAAACTTAGGGTTAAGGCTGAATGTCACTGATCGCCCCCAAACTGCTGACCTCTGACCTTTCCGCAGGCCGCACGGGTCTCAAACTCGGTGCACGGGATGAGACTTTGTCCCTGATACACAAACTAAATTTTCAGACCCATAGCTCAATGTCTTCTGGAATTTATTGAAGAAAAGACAGTTTCCCAGCCTTTTTTATGTTTGAATTTGACAGACTGTCTTTTGGGCCGACCTTTGACCCCAGAGCCCCCCATAATCGGAACAGAGGATCCTCCGGAGTCACTGAACAATAATCTGGAAAAACAGACTCCTGGCTCGATGCGTTTATGAATTATTACAAAAATTGAAGGGGTTCTCAGCATCTACTGTGGTCTGTCTGCAGAAAAGGCAACTCCAGGATATCGAACACGGGACGCCTGGGTTGAAAGCTGATGCTTTACCAGGTAAGCCACATGACTGACTCGTTTCTCAAGTAAAAAAAAAAAAAAAGTTATATATTATGACCTTCAATGATGAATGTGAAAAAAAAAACATTTGTCCCCGCCCCCCTCTGCATCTACCCCGACGCCGTCTGCACCTGCAACAGAGAGAGAGAAGAGGAGTTAGTGGATGAAGGAGCTGGAGTTTGAGCTGGATAGTTTTTTGAGAGTTTTTTGAGAGTCTTTGGAAAGTGAGAGACAAGAGGGTCTGTTTGATTTGCAAACGTAAGTATTATTTTAAAACTATTTAAAAAGTTAAATAATGATGATATTTATAATCATAAAGAATTAAATAATGATGATATTAATAATAATAATAATAATGATAATCAAAATGTGTTTATTGTGTTTAGTTATGTTTGTTTGGTGCGCATTGGGTGTTTTTTTAATGTGTTTATTGGGTTTTTCGTCGAGTTTTGTCGAAGTGCCATAGAGACGCGTCAATTAAGTGCTTGTTAAGTGTCATGCTCTGTCCATGCGCTGTTCACGTGATGGCCAGGGAACACGCAGATAGTAACTGGTGATACCTTAATAATAACAATAATAACAATAATAATAATAAACTAATAATAATAATAATAATTATAATAATAATAATAATTATTATAATAATAAAAATGTAATAAAAAAATAATTAAACAATGATGATAGTAATAATAATAATTTAAACACTCGAAATGTGTTTATTGTGTTTAGTTATTTTTGTTTGGTGCGCATTGGGTGTTTTTTTAATGTGTTTATTGGGTTTTTCGTCGAGTTTTGTCGAGGTGCCATAAAGACGCGTCAATTAAGTGCTTGTTAAGTGTCGTGCTCTGTTCATGCGCTGTTCACGTGATGGCCAGGGAACACGCAGATAGCAACTTAATAATAACAATAATAACAATAACAATAATAAACTAATAATAATAATGATAATAATAATAATAATTATAATAATAATAAACTAATAATAATTACAATAATAACAATAATAATTATAATGATAATAAAAGTATAATAAAGATAACAATAATAATAATAATAATAATTATAATAACATAATAAAGATAATAATAACAACAACAACAACAATAATAATAATAATGATATTAATAAAAAAACTGTTCATGTTATTTTTTCTTTTTCATCCTTTACTTTTTCAGATGACAAAGCCTAAGAAGCACGGCGAGTGCCCAATTTGTGGGAAGGTGCTCGTGTCGGTGGCCAAGCACCTACGGCTTAGCCATAATTTGGTTAACCCTAAGGAGAGGGCCATAATTAACAACCTGGCAACAGGGAGGACCCGAGTGCTACCTGGGCCCTGCCCTATCCCTCTGTGTGCGCCTTACATGCTGAATCTCGAAAAGCACATCAGGGCCCACAAGGACCTCACTGCTGGCCGGATTCAGTCTGAACTTCAGGCGATTAAGCGGAGCACGGCCCTGAAATTGCTGGCCGATTTGAGGGCCAGTAATCCCAGACCGCCGATGGTGTCCTTACTGGACATCGCGGATGCAGAAGAGGACCCAGAGGAGGGGGTGTCTGGCCTTTGCAGGAATCAGACCTGCGTGAATGCAAGGGCCAGGGTCAGAGAGCTCGAGAGGAAGCTGGACGAGGCGACACGTCTCAATGCTGACCTCACTGTGAGTGAATGAAAAAAACATAGCAATTATAGATTCTATCCATGTTTAATTTCTTTGAATAATGCAATCATTGCGTTGTCAATAATTGTAGTCCTGTTTTCTTTTGCTGTTTGTTTTTCCCTCTTCAGAGACAGCTGAGAGCATTCAAAAAAGGAGCTCCGCGTCGCCAGCGCCCCAGCCTTCAGCAGCTGCTTGCGCAGCCCCCTGCCCGGCCAGCAAGTAGCTCCTCCTCCTCCTCCTCATCTGGGAGTGAGGAGGAGCAGCAACCACCGCAGCAGCAGCGGCGGCGGTCCGCTGCCCTGCTCCAGCCTCAGACAGACTCCTCCTCTGGGACTGAGGAGGAGGAGGAGGAGGAGGAGGAGGAGCAGCAGGAGCAGCAGCAGCAGCCGTCCCCTGCTCCGGTCCTTCTGGTCTCTTCTTCAGAGGAAGAGGAGGAGGAAGATGATCCAGAAGAGCCGCCACAGCAGCCACCACAGGCGCCGCGGCTGCCGCTGAAGAGGGCGGATGAGCAGAGGCACCTTTCCTCTCCCCCTCAGGTGAGAAGATAATAGAGTAGTGTAATGCATTGTCATTATCATTTTGCCCAAGTCCAAAGTACTTACCTTAATTCAACTCCCAGCAGAAGAAGAAGAAGAAGAGGGAGGAGGAGGAGGAGCAGCAGCAGCAGCAGCCGTCCTCTGCTCCGGTCCTTCCTCGCTCTGACTCAGAGGGAGAGGAGGAGGAGGAGGAGGAAGATGAGCCGCCGCAACAGCCGCCGCCGCCGCCGCTGCAGCCGCTGCAGCAGCCACGGCTGCTGCTGAAGAGGGTGGATGAGCAGAGGCACCTTTCCTCTCCCCCTCAGGTGAGAAGATAATAGAGTGGTGTAATTCATTGTCGTTATCATTTTGCCCAAGTCCAAAGTACTTACCTTTATTCAACTCCTGTCAGAAGAAGAAGAGGGAGGAGGAGGAAGAGGAAGAGGAGGAGGAGGAGGAGGAGGAGCAGCAGGAGGAGGAGCAGCAGGAGCAGCAGCAGCAGCAGCAGCAGCAGCCCCCTGCTCCGGTCCTTCCTCGCTCTGACTCAGAGGAAGAGGAGGAGGACGAAGATGAGCCGCCGCAGCAGCCGCCGCCGCTGAAGAGGGCGGATGAGCAGAGGCACCTTTCCTCCCCCCCTCAGGTGAGAAGATAATGGATTAGTGTAATTCATTGTCATTATCATTTTGCCCAAGTCCAAAGTATTTACCTTAATTCAACTCCCGGCAGAAGAAGAAGAAGAAGGAGGAGGAGTAGGAGGACACAGGCGGTGAGGAGGTTAGTGTAGAATCATTGAGCACATGTGGTCATGTGGTAGAGGTGTTATTGATGTTTTGTTTTGGTTTTCCAGGAAAATGAACAGTGTAAGTGGTCGCATGAGCAACGGAAGCTATTCCGTGCCATGCGACCATATTTAACTGGCCGGAGCAAAGGTTCCCTCATACGGGCCATTGAGTTTGGCACCTCCATGAGTAAGACTGAACACATTGTGTATTTGTGCAGGTGTGTGTGGAGTGTTTTCTCGCTACATTCATCATCATGTGTGTTTCATCTTTACAGATACATACATGGAGGAGTATGCCACATTCACGCTCTGCCCTGAGGGAATCGGTCAACTCCGGCATCCTGAAATCGACTTTCTGGGTATGTTTCTGGCGAAATGGCACCCAAAGTGATTCGAGTTACTCAAATTCAGCCCCAGAATTCAGGCTCCTTCTTCCATTCTGAGGGTTTTTGCTTGCGCCACCACGCTTCTGACAATAGAGGGCAGCTCTTTAACAGAGTTAGGGTCAAAGCCAGGGGGGCTTGGGCGTGACATCCCGGGTTCGCCCAAGGCCCCAGAATCCCCAGGAATTCACCAGACTGCCTCGGGCGTGACTAAGAGTGATAATAATCACCTCAGGGTGAGGTTGTCTCGCCTGCGGCACTCTGGTAAGTGCCTTTTTTACGTTTGAATTTCACAGACTGTCTTTTAGGCCGCTGCACGGCGACCTTTGACCCCAGAGCCCCCATAATCGGAACAGAGGATCCTTCGGAGCCACTGAACAATAATCTGGGGGGAAAAAGCCCAAAATCCTGTTTGTCCTTTGTCAAAATCTGACAATCAGGTCCTCTCAGACTCTTTACAGTCATAGAGCCTTTGGCCAGAGTGGAGGTTTTGGAGGAGATATGTTTCCACAGGTTGCAGGAATCTGAATTTCTTATATGTCGTTTGGGGTCCCGAGACGGGCGGACAGGCGTCGGTCCCGTGCCGCTCGGACGTGTGCTTTTTGATGGGCGGGGCTTTGAAACGTCGCCTTTTCAGGCCTTTGAGTGCTCGCCTTTGCCACAAAAATGGACCAAACTGCCTGAAACTGGCCTGCGGTCCTTACCAGAGACCCTTATCTGTATTCCAGAGTCCCAACTCTGTAGACCCTCAGCAAAGCTAACTAGCTCTGTGGGAGCGCTATCGCAACGGGACAAAACAATCCCAACAGGAGGCTGTGTGGCGCACGACATAGTCGAAAATCAGACTCCTGGCTGGATGCGTTTATGACTTGTTTCAAAAAACACACCCGAACGGCTGACCTTTGACCTTTCCGAAGGCCGCATGGGTCTTGCAAAAGGGTATTGCATGAACGAACCACTCAGTTGAGGGAATCCTTTGCATTTTTATTGCCATGGCAACACTGTTAAACGATTACTTCTCATATTAAGCACGCGTCATCTACAATGTGTTTTGTTTTTTTTCACAAATTTTGAGTATGATACAAAGAAGTCTGTAAAAGTTATAAGGGAATTGTGAATTTGTTGTATTTTCTGTTACTATCAGGAGGCGCTGTTTTTAAAATGTACAGTTTTTGCATAGACTTCATCAGCCATGGTCCATCTTGAACACTAGCACATTTGTTTGTAAAAAGGACCTTCTATCGCAAAGTTATAAGAGTTTTGAGTGAAACCTTTGCAGTGTTGACATGGCAACACCGTTGAAGGATTTGTTATCATATTATGCACACATCATATACCATGTGTTTTAAATTTTTTCACCTATCTTGAGTTTGCTACAATAAATTCTGTAAAGGTTATATGCGAAATTGTGATTGAAATTGTGACATGTGTTGTATTTTCTGTTACCACCAGGAGGCGATGTTTTCAAAATTTACAGTTTTTGCATAGACATCTTTAGCAAGGGCCCATCATCGATTGTCACTAGTTTGGTTAATACCTGACCTTCCATGGCAAAGTTATAAGAGATTGTTGTGTGTTGCGAGGAATCGTGATTTTTGCCAACTTTGCCGCCCTTCTTCTTGTTCGCCGTGATACTTAATGAAAAGATTTTGATACCTTTGGATCCTCAACTTGTCCACAGTGACCTCACGAAGTTTGAAGGTGATCCCATGAAAGCTCTATGACAAGTGCGTTCACATACCATTGGTGC
The DNA here is from genome assembly GCF_958295425.1 of Solea solea. Taxonomy (NCBI): domain Eukaryota; kingdom Metazoa; phylum Chordata; class Actinopteri; order Pleuronectiformes; family Soleidae; genus Solea; species Solea solea. The sequence goes on along the minus strand of NC_081152.1, from coordinate 23,593,171 downwards.
GAAATGGCCAAAATCTGCAAAAAATGTACTTTCAATCCAAGATGGCGGCTTTCCTGTTCGTTTTAGAGCTTCGGCTACGCTGACTATTTTGACCGTCTGGACCTAAGGAACGTGTGAGTACCAAGTTTCGTGCATGTACATTCAACGTGCACTGTTTTTGAAAGTGAATATTTTCATATGGGTGTCTTCAGGGCCGGACTATCATCAATCCTAGCAAGTTTGGTTCAGTTGTAGCAGTTTGTTTTTTTGTCACAAATATCTGACTTTGCAGTGTTGCCATGGCAACACCGTTGAATAATTTGTTATCATAATAAGCACGCATCATCTATCATGTGTTTTGAACGTTTTCACAAACTATGCTAAAAATGTACGTTTTTTTCACAGACTTAATCAGCAATGGTCCATCATCAACCCTAGGTAATTTGGTTGGGATGTGACCTTCTATCGCAAAGTTATAAGAGTTTTGTTGCCTGTGGTGAAAAATTTAAATTTTCACCAACTTTGCCGGCCCCTTTCTCATACGCCATGATACTTATTAAAAAGTTTTTAGTAACTTTAGATCCTCAACTTGTCCACAGTGACCTCAGCAAGTTTAAAGGTGATCCCATGAAAGCTCTAGGACAAGTTCGTTCAAATACCGATGGTGCGATATGGCCAAAATCAGCTAAAAATGAACTTTCAATCCAAAATGGCGGCTTTCCTGTTTGTTTTAGAGCTTCGGCTACGCTGACTTTTTTGACCGGCCCGACCTAAGGAACGCGTGTACCAAGTTTCGTGCATTTACATTAAACGTGCTTCTCCCACGCGTTTTAGGGGGTGGAGCAGTTATTTGCCCCGCCCAATTTCATTTTTTAACGCACATTCCCCGAAACACTAATAAACGTAAAGTTACACCAGGTCTGATGCGGTTGCAAAAATTGGTGAGTTTTGGGGCATGTTCAGGGCCTCAAAAACACGATTCATTTGGTAGGCGGAATAAGAAGAATAAACATTACGATTACAATAGGGTTCTTGCAACCAAGTTGCTCTTCATTGTCATTATCATTTTGCCCAAGTCCTTAGTACTTAATTCATCTCCCCGCAGAAGAAGAAGAAGAAGAAGAGGGAGGAGGAGGAGGAGCCGCCCTCCACCCGGGTGGAAAAGCAGCGACACCTTTCCTCTCCCCCTCAGGTGAGAAGATAATAGAGTAGTGTAATTCATTGTCATTATCATGTTGCCCAAGTCCAAAGTACTTACCTTAATTCAACTCCCGGCAGAAGAAGAAGAAGATGAAGAGGGAGGAGGAGGAAGAGGAAGAGGAGGAGGACACAGCCGATGAGGAGGTTAGTGTAGAATCATTGAGCACATGTGGTCATGTGGTAGAGGTGTTATTGATGTTTTGTTTTGCTTTTCCAGGAGAGTGAGCAGTCGAAATGGTCGCATGACCAAAGGAAACTATTCCGTGCCATGCGGCGATATTTTTCAGGCCGGAGCAGGGGTTCCCTCATACGGGCCATCGAGTTTGGCACCTCCATGAGTTAGACTGAACACATGTGTATGACATGCTTCTGACCCTAAAAAAAAAAGTATATATGTTATGATCTTCAATGATAAATGTAAAAAAAAAACATTTATCCCCGCCCCCCTCTGCATCTACCCCTACTCCGTCTGCACCTGCAAGAGAGGGAGAGAAGAGGAGTTAGCGAGTGGATGTTGGATGAGTTGGAGCTGGATTTGTGTTAGAGAGTATTAGAGAAAGATTTTGAAAGAGAAAGCGTGAGAGAGAAGGACTGTGCAATTTGCAAACGTAAGTATTATTTTAAAAATATTTAATAAATTAAAATATTTATAATCATAAAGAATTAAATAATGATGATGTTAATAATAATAATAATAATAATCGAAATGTGTTTACTGTGTTTAGTTATGTTTGTTTGGTGCACATTGGGTGTTTTTTTAATGTGTTTAGTGTTTTTTTTTTATAATAATAATAATAGACAAAGCCTAAAAAACAGGGCGAGTGCCCTATCTGTGGGAAGGTGCTTGTGTCCGTGGCCAAGCACCTAACCCTGGATTTCCACTGGACGCGGAACGGCCGCGGAACGGCAGCGGCCCGGTAGCCGTTGCAAATCGCTTCCATTCTAATCAATGTGAGCATTCCCACCGGCCGCGCTGCGGCGCGGATCAGCAGCGGCCCAGAAGCGGCTCGCCGCGCCATCGATAGGAATCAGTTCTATTTTTTCCGTTGCCGCTGCTGAACCTCGTAAATTTCAACGAAGCAGATCGCACAAGACAGGAAGTCCGACACAGTATCAAAGTAAAACACTTCCGCCCCCCTTTCAAAAATAAAACACAATACGCAGGTCACAACTTCACCTCAACGTTACGTCATAACCGGTGCTCCCAGGTCAACAGTCATTTGATCCGAGGGTCTCGGAGACAATGGACGACGAGAGACTAATTATGGAAGTGGAGAAATGAAAGAAGCTGCACCTCACAGGTATCTGATTTGGAATAACAGAGATATTTTATATAAAAACAAGTCACTTTTCTTTGAGAACTGGGTACAGAATCAAATTCTGCTGGTGTGCCAGCTTTTTAATGGAGAGGGGCGGCTTTTGTCTTATAGAGAGTTTCTTTTAACACACAATATTCCAGTTACGCCTCGAGAATTTGCAATCGTATTTGATGCCATTCCATCAGGCACTTTAATGCTTTTCAGAGATACTGGAAGAACTCCTCCTACTACTGTCTCCCTCCCTGCTGTGGCTGAATCACCTGTTGGTAAGATCTGTTTTTCTAGACTTCCCCGAAATAATAAAAACATTCGTGCCTTGTTTCAAAAAGAAATTGTTTCTATTCCAAACATTGTTTTTTACTGGAACAGATTTGTGAACAACATTGATTGGAAAAAAATTTGGTTGATTCCTAACAAATACTTGATAGTAAACAAGGTGAAAGAAGTGTCGTTCAAAATAATTCACAGATATTACCCTGCTAATCATTATATGACAAAATTTAAAAGAGACATAAATACAAACTGTTCCTTTTGTGAAAATCACCCAGAAACTGTTTTACACCTCTTTTGGTATTGTTCACACACCAGATCATTTTGGCAAAACTTCAGCAGATTCGTCATCGACAATATTTATCAAGACTTTATTTTATTATGGGAGAATGTGGTATTTTGCTTTTATAGAACTCAAAATAGAGAGAATGTGTACTTTGTTATAAACCTATTGATTCTGTTGGCAAAATTCCATATCCATAAATGTAAATTCAGTGGTAAAAAAACCTAATTTTGTCCCTTTTACCCATGAAGTTGTACATTATATTTCTTTGATTTCTGGCTCTAATAACAAAAAAGCAATTAAGACTGTCAATGTTTGGTCCTCCTTTTCTTTCTCTTTTTAATAACTCATCAGCTACCCTGGCAAAGTTTTATTTCTCCTGTTATTGCTCTGTTTGCTCACTAATGTAATATGTTTCTTTCTTCACTTTTGTAATGTAACTGTATTTCAATAAAGTTGTTTTTAAAAAAAAAAAAAAAAAAAGAAATGAAAGAAGCTGTGTTGTTGTTGTTTCCTTTATACACACAGTCTATCGCGGGATCTCGCGTCCGTTCGAGATTATCGCGCGATCTTCCGTGAATACCGCTGGCTCCCAAGGCTCCGCGCCGCTGCCGTTACACGCCCGGTGGGGATTGACGTTTGGGAGAGGACGAAGCAGAACCGCGCCGCGGCCGTTCCGCGTCCAGTGGAAATCCAGGGTAAGGCTCAGCCACAATTTGGTGAACCTAAGGGAGAGGGCCATTATTAATAATCTGGCAACAGGGAGGACCCGAGTGCCACCGGGGCCCTGCCCTCTCCCTCGGTGTTCACCATATATGATAAATCCTGAGAAGCACCTGAGGGCCCACAAGGACTTGACTGCTGAGAGGATTCAGGCAGAACTGCACTCAATTAAGCGGAGGACGGCCCTTAAAATGCTGGCTGAATTAAGGGCCAGTAACCCCACACCTCCGATGGCGTCCTTATTGGACATCTCAGATGCAGAGGAGGACCCAGAGGAGGGGGTTTCTGGCCTTTGCAGGAACCAGACATGCATCAATGCGAGGGTAAGGGTCCGAGAGCTGGAGAGGAAGCTGGACGAGGCGATGCGGCTCAATGCTGACTTCATCGTGAGTGAATGAAAAAAACTTAGCAATTATACATTCTGTTAATTACACAAAATGTTTAATTTCTTTGAATAATGCAATCATTGCGTTGTCAATAATTGTAGTCCTGTTTTCTTTTGCTGTTTGTTTTTCCCTCTTCAGAGACAGCTGAAGGAGTTCCGGAAAGTAGCTCCGCGTCGCCAGCGCCCTGCCCGGCCATCGAGTAGCTCCTCCTCCTCATCTGGGAGTGAGGAGGAGGAAGAGGAGGAGCAGCAACCACCGCAGCAGCAGCGGCGGCGGTCCGCTGCCCTGCCACAACCTCGGACAGACTCCTCCTCTGGGACTGAGGAGGAGGAGGAGGAGGAGGAGCAGCAGCAGCAGCAGCAGCAGCAGCCCCCTGCTCTGGTCCTTCTTTTCTCTGACTCAGAGGAAGAGGAAGATGAGCCACCGCAGCCGCCGCAGCAGCCACGGATGAAGAGGGTCGAAAAGCAGCGACACCTTTCCTCTCCCCCTCAGGTGAGAAGATAATAGAGTAGTGTAATTCATTGTCATTATCATGTTGCCCAAGTCCAAAGTACTTACCTTAATTCATCTCCCCGCAGAAGAAGAAGAAGAAGAAGAAGAGGGAGGAGGAGGAGGAGGAAGAGGAGGGGGTTAGTGTAGAATCATTGAGCACATGTGGTCATGTGGTAGAGGTGTTATTGATGTTTTGTTTTGCTTTTCCAGGAGAGTGAGCAGTCGAAATGGTCACTAGAGCAAAGGAAACTCTTCCGTGCCATGCGGCCATATTTTTCCGGCAGGAGCAGGGGTTCCCTGATACGGGCAATCGAGTTTGGCACCTCCATGAGTAAGACTGAACACATTGTGTATGTGTGCAGGTGTGTGGAGTGTTTTCTCGCTACATTCATCATCATGTGTGTTTCATCTTTACAGATACATACATGGAGGAGTATGCCAGCTTCACGTACTGCCACCCAGAAGGGAACCCAGTAAATGAGGGAGAATGCCAAGACGAAGGTCAGCCGGGCAAAGGTTTTTGTCAAATACCTTTGCCTCGGCTGGCCTTCCCTGCAGCTCTGGGACTGGACATTTTTGTTCAATGTCCCCCTCCTGAAGTTGTAAGTAGTGAATGCACGGATGATAAGCATGTTCCTTCTTTGCAAGTCTTTTGCTTATTCACATACAGGTTTGATTATGATGATGAAGTACTCAAAAGATGTGACTGAAACTAAATCCAGACTGGTCTTCTTTCTACAGCTACCCTGCCCTCCTGCGTAACGTTGGCCTGGCCCCAACGACAGTCACACTGTATGTGGGGCCAGGCCATCTCATTTCTTGAGCACTTCAGGGACACACCCCCTAAGCATTCACGGCTAAAAACCGTCGAGGTCAATGTCCTTGTGCGGGAGATGAGAAAAGTCTATAAAGACATTGGCAGGAAACTTGTTGGACACCAGTCGCTTGTTAAACAAGACAAGCAGCAGCGGCTGGTGTCCAAGGAGGACCTGGCCCAGTGCCAGGCCTTGGCCAGGGCAAAAATGCCTGAATTACTTGGTGAGTCTGTATTGCCTCTCTCTCTCTTTCTCTCTCACACACTTTTTGTCAGAGCCTAAAAGCTTTAAGTGTTCATGTCTAAGGGTTCTCTTCTCTCTTTTACTCTAATTACAGAGGACATGCGAAAGGCGCCAGCCAGAGACCCCAGGACACGCTACAGATTTTTCGGTTACCTGGCGGCCTATCTCTCTGCTATATATGGCCACCGGTCGGGCGTATTAACAAAGATGAGAGTGAAAGAGGTGAAGGACGCTGTCAGGGATGAAAAGGCGGGCTACCTGGTGAATGTAAGTATCATTTTAATCTCATTCCCAAACTTTTCCCAACACTTAGACGTCAATTTTTGTTCATGTACCACACTTACAAATTGGCGGTGTCATACTTTGTCTCCTGCAGGTAATGGAGCACAAAACCGTCAGAAAGTTTGGAGTAGCGCAAATTTATCTTACACCTGAAGAATTTGGATGGTGCACTGAGTGGCTGCGCCTCCGACAGCGGGCGGTCCCCACCAACCAATACTTCTTCTCCACCCTTGGCCACGGCGAGGCGAAGGACCTGATTAAATACTTCAGGAAGGCCTGGGGGGAGATGGGATTGAGGGGATCGCCCACCCTGATGAACATCAGGTCGGCGGTGGCCACCTATGTGGGTATCAAAAACACATGATGAGGATTTGGTCAATTTGTGGCCTTTCAGTTGTGTTCGTCTCACTGAAACTTGTTCATTAATGCCTCATTTTCTTTTCTCTAGAACTTTGAGTCCAATGATTCGGAGGTGCGCCAGCAGGTGGCTACATTTATGTGCCATGATGTGAGGACACAGGAGCGGTTCTACTCGCTCCACAACACCCTGAGCCGCGCAAAGCAGATGAGGGAGCTTTTCGTGTGCATGTCACTCAGAAGAGGACAACCTGCTCACTCATCTGCTTCCACTGTGTCCTCCATTGCGCCCTCCACAGCAGCGTCCTCCACCTCCACCTCTGTGCCATCCACCTCCACGCCCTCCACCTCCACCTCTGTGACCTCTACCTCCACCTCTGTGCCCTCAACCTCCACGCCCTCCACTGCTGAGGAGGAGATGGATCAGAAGGTAAGTTAAAATAAAACCTTGCAATTGCTATCACACCACAGTCCAAGTTCACTAAGCTCATGTGTACCCTTTCTTTATTTTGAAGGTTACCCCACGGAAGTATGGGCCCTCTCCCTCACAATTGTTGGTCAAAAAGTTAAAAGTGAGGCTTGGCTTCAGCCCCAAAAAAATCCCTTCAGGGCCGTGTGTGTGCGTGTGTGTTGCCCTGAAGATGCTGGCTGACCTGAGGGCCAGTAACCCCACTCCTCCTATGGTGTCCTTGTTGGACATTGCCAGGCTGAGGGTCAGCGACCTCGAAAAGAAGCTAGATGACGCATCACGTCTAAACACTGACCTCACCGTGAGTGAATGAAAAAACATAGCAATTATACATTCTATCCATGTTTAATTTCTTTGAATAATGCAATCATTGCGTTGTCAATAATTGTAGTCCTGTTTTCTTTTGCTGTTTGTTTTTCCCTCTTCAGTGACAGCTGAGGGATCTGCGTCACCAGTGCCCAACACTTAAAAAATTGCAATGTTCAGTGCACAAGTTCAGTGTGTTCACTTTGTTCTTGGTCGATTTTTTTGTTTTGTTCCATTTGATTTTCTTCAATTTGTTTTTGGTCATTTTTTTTTTGTTTTGTTCATCTTCTTTTTCCACTTTCTGTTTTGGTTCTATATTTTTGTTTTGGTTCCGTTTTTTATTTTTTACCTCCACATGGGCACTGCCGTGACGTGGCGTGGAGGCTTACAGCCTGTGTGATATCAGAGCCTCTGGATTTTTTCAGAGGCTCTAAGATCACACATGCTAACCAAAATGCCCTGAAAACACAAGTTCCCTCCTTTCCTGGTTTCCAGGTGTATGTGCACGTTATTTGATCACCAACGCATCAGACGACAAGGTCTTCATCTGAAAAGATTGGTAAAATACCACTTTGGGTAGATGTGGCCCACCTGGGGGCACTCGGGGAAATTCGGGAGGGTTTTTAAGGTTGAGCCTATCCCCTCCAAAGAGGACAGGCAGGTGCAATCTCCATGCTCCAGGGAAACTGTATGTGCCCCGAGCCGGCCAGCCTTCAGGTGAGTATATGTGGTTTAAGATATTCCCGCAGTTTAGGGTTAATAATTATGTAATAGTGCCTAATTATTAATCTCTTTTCCAGGTTTTTCTCCACAGGTGGTTCCAGCTAAGTGGGTCTCAATTAGAATTTAAAGTAAGTGTTTTCATAGTTTTAGGTTTCAATTGAGGTTTAAGGTAAGTATTTTTGTACATTTCAGGTGTCAATTAGTGTTTCAGGTAAGTATCTCCATACTTCTGAAGAGGGTTTGTTTGACCCTTAAATGAATAAAGATCCGGTTTTTCAAAAAATTAGTGTCTGCTTCTGCCTACTGTCCGCGTAAACAACAAAAACACCACACATTATCATTGTTGTTATTGTAATGTCCGAGAAAACACTGGACCCAAGAGCACGATTCAGAGTGTCCAAAAAAAAGTTTTTATTTTTAAGCAAAAACCTAAGCAGCAAACAAAGGTGAAAACTAACTGAGGGAGGGAGGTCCAGAAAAACCTCTGGCATAAGTAGCAGGCAAAAAGTCTTTAGGCAGAGCAAAACTGGCAGGACGAGAGCAGGACATGTGGCACGACGATCTGACAGAGGGTGAATGAGAATGGGTTGTATTTGTAAGGGAGGCTGATGAGGATAATGAGGGCCAGGTGTGGAAGTGGGCGGGGAGACTCAGGTGATTGGAATGAGGTGATTGCATGGCTGACATGAGTGACAAGATCTGCAATGACAAGAGAGTTAGTGAGGGCAGATCAACACAGGGAAAAATAAACAAAAGACAGTCCCTAAGCAGGTGACCCCGTGACAGCCAAAAGTGTACCTTGGTTGCGCTACGTTTCGACCTGTATGGGTCGTCTTCAGGCCCCAGGTACACAAAATTACACATCATCTCTCAGTAGGGAGGTGTTTCCCCTTTGCCCGTCAAGTGTGGACTGATGTGAATGCACTTTTGTGCCTCTATTTATACCCTCTGGGTTTCCAAATTCCATGGCCCGGATTTTGAATTTTTACGGATTGGAGTTTCAAATTCGCCTTACTTGAATCCAATGCCATCCTGTGGTAAACTGAGGAAGAGGAAAATCAAACATGACTTTTAAATTTTGTCAATATCCAATGGGTTATTTCCCTTCATTATTTTTTGTTTTTTGAGGGGGTCAGAGGTCATTGTGGTTCACGTCAGATACTTTGGGTTCTTCAGTCACGAGTGTATTGCACTTTTCTGAGCCTTCCCCGTTTGTGGATTTCCTGTCAGTGAAGTACCTTTTTCTCAGTGGATTATTTGGCATGTTTGTGCTCTTTGTGGATCTTTTTTTGTTTCCCTTTTACAGACTGTTCTGTCTGTTACGTGGATCCCCCGCCAGCGGCTTTTGTCGCCTATTTGAGGATGCGCTTTTGCTACAGACTGTTTTTTGTGTGCTTATTCTAAATAAACTTTGTTACTTACCACCGTTCTGCATTTGGGTCCAGTCCTGTTTGTCGTAAACAATAATAATAATTTAAAGCAGGTCACTTGACCGAAACTGCACTTCTTGCTGTCACTGAGCAACTCCACACTGCCAGGGCTGCCTCTCTCTCTGTGCTCATCCTCCGACCTTTCTGCAGCGTTTGACTCGGTTAACCACCAGATCCTTACTTCCTCCCTTCAAGAACTAGGTGTCTCAGGCTCTGTCCCTACCCTACTCTCTTCCTATCTTCAAAACCGAACATACAGAGTAACCTGGAGAGGATCTGTGTCGGAACCCTGTCCTCTAGCTACTGGGGTCCCTCAGGGTTCTGTCTTGGGTCTCTGCTTGTTGCTAGACATCTCTCAGTGGATTTCTGACCATCACCTGAAACTCAATCTAGACAAGACTGAGTTTCTTTTTCTCCCAGGAAAGGGCTCTCCCGCCACAGATCTAACCTTCACCCTCGACAACTCTGTGGTAGCTCCTTCTCATACCGCAAGGAACCTGGGTGTGACACTTGATGACCATCTCTCCCTCACTGCCAACATTGCTGCAACAGCTCGATCTTGCAGATACATGTTGCACAACATCAGAAGGATATGGCCTCTTCTAATCCAGAAGGCGGCACAGGTTCTGGTCCAGGCTCTTGTCATCTCACGCTTGGACTACTGCAACTCCCTCCTGGCTGGTCTCCCTCCTGGCTGGTCTCCCTGCGTGTGCCATACGACCTCTACAACTCATCCAGAATGCAGCAGCTCGACTGGTCTTCAACTTACCAAAATTCTCCCACACTACACCGCTCCTCCGCTCCCTTCACTGGCTTCCTGTAGCTGCTCAAGACTCTTGTGCTTGCGTTCCATGCTACAAACGGATCCGGTCCAGCCTACATCCAGGACATGATCAAAACCTACACCCAAGCCCGCCCACTCCGCTGTGCTCTGCATCGGCAAACCAGCTTGCTCCCCCCTCACTGAGAGGATCGCAGAGGCATTCGCAGAACTCAAGACTGTTCACTGTCCTAGCTCCCAAATGGTGGAATGAGCTCCCCATCAACATCCGGACGGCGGACTAAGACGACGGCGACAAAAAACAAACAAAAAAAAAACGTATACATCGCACTTATGACTAGCACTTCATACTTTGGCTTACTTGAAGCTCTTACTTACTGCTAGCTCTTATTTGTACCCAAATGTTTAAATGCACTTATTGTAAGTCGCTTTGGATAAAAGCGTCTGCTAAATGACATGTAATGTAATGTAATAATAATAAACGATTAAATAATAAAGATAATAATAATATAAATAATAATAAACTAATAAATAATAAAGATAATAATAATAATAATACTAATGATAATAATAAAAAAACTTTTGATGTTTTTTTTTTCTCTTTTTCATTCTTTACGTGTTCAGATGACCAAGACGAAAACGCAGGGTGAGTGCCCAATTTGTGGCAAGGTCCAGGTGTCGGTGGCCAAGCACCTGAGAGTTAGCCACAATTTGGTGTACCCGAGGGAGAGGGCCATTATAAACATATGGCCCCGTCTGGCAACGGGAAGAACCCGAGTGCCACCGGGGCCCTGCCTTCTCCCTCTATGTCAGACCTGGCCCACGAAAGATTACATGATAATTAGAAAATATAAAATATTTTCTAATTATCTTATGGGTGGACTAAACCCGCATTGCTTTTATTTTGAAGCCCATTTATTCTCACAGTGCACGCAATCGAGCACGTCAACTGTGCACGTGAAGTGCGTGTGATTGACAACCTGTCTACCTTCCTTGACAACCCTGAAAAATGCGAAAAAAATGTCGGCTCATGCCACAAAGAGGAAAGTGGATGCCGAAAGCAGAACTTTCAAACAACAGTAAGCCATTCTCGGAGGGGGAGTTTGTGAAAGAGTGCATGGTCGAGTCTGCAGCACTGCTATGCCCAGAGAAAAAAGAAGGGTTTAAAGACATCCCTCTGTCCCGCCGCACCGTGACGAGAAGGGTGGAGGACATCGCAGAGAATCTGGAGTTTCAGCTGCAAAGTAAAGTGGGAAACTTCGACTTTTTTTCCTTTGGCTTTGGATGAGAGCTGTGACGTCCGTGACACAGCCCAGCTGCTCATATTCGTTATAACGTGCGACTTCAAGCTTACGGAGGACCAGGAAGCAATGCGGCCAATGAAAGGAACCACAACGGGGAGTGATCTGTTCACCGAGGTAAACGCATGCATGGACAAACTGGGACTCGAACGGGACAGACTGGCAGGTGTCACTACGGATGAATGTCCGAATTTGACGGCGAAAAATGTTGGGCTTTTGAAAAGAATGCAAATAAACTGAGTGAACTCAACGCAGAGCAGAAATTGGTGTTTATACATTGTAGCAAGTCAGTGCTAAAACTTAGCCATGTGGTTGATGTTGTTACTACAACAGTTCATTTCATCAGAGTATTTTGGCTACAAAGATGATGTGAAGCTAAGAAAAAAATCCTTGTTTCAATAGTATATGAAACTCAAAATGCCCTTTGTTATTAATGTGACTGAAAATGAGTCAAATGTTTCACATTTTCTTTATCATTTTGGAAATTCTATTTGAATAAATGATATTTTTGAAAGTTAACCTCACCTTTTATTTGCCAAATAATAACATACACTCTTACCAGCGGTCAAAACAATGCCATTTACTGCTTTATATATAGAAATAAAATGTATATTATGCATAATTGAGTTCGGCATTTTGGTCGGCCCTCCAAAATATTTTCAGTTGCTCATTTGGCCCCCTGGGAAAATTAATTGCCCACCCCTGCTCTATGTGCACCTTACGTGATGAATCTTGAGAAACAATTAAGATCACACCAGGACATAAGTGCCGCCTGGCTGCACACTGAACTACGGGCAATTAAGAGGTCAATGGCCATCAAGATGTAAAAGGCAGCTCCGCGTCGCCAGCGCCCGACCCTTGGCCAGCTGCTTACGCAGCCCCCTGCCCAGCCCATGTCTAGCTCCGATTCCTCATCTGAGAGTAGTGAGGAAGAGGAGCAGCAGCCATACGTTATTTGATCACCAACGCGTCAGACGACAAGGTCTTCATCTGAAAAGGTTGGTAAAATACCACACTTTGGGTAGATGTGGCCCACCTGGGAAATTCGGGATGGCTCGCCCATGGAATTTGTGGCACTCGGGTAAATCCGGGAGATTAAAGGGCTTTGGGTAAATTCGGGGAAGGGTGAGGGTTAGGGTTTTTAAGGTTGAGCCCGTCCCCTCCGAAGAGAGGACAGGCAGGTGCACGCTCATGCTCCAGGGAAACTGTATGTGCCCTGAGCCGTCCAGCCATCAGGTGAGTATATGTGATTTAAGGTATTCCTGTAGTTTAGGGTTAATTATTATGTAATAGTGCCTAATGATTCATCTCTTTTCTCTTTTTCAGGTTTTTCCACAGGTGGTTCCAGGTTCCAGATAAGTAGGTCTCAATTGGAATTTAAGGTAAGTGCTTTCGTAGTTTTAGGTTTTATTTGTTGTTTGAAGTACGTATTTTTGTACATTTCTGGTGTCAATGACTGTTTCAGGTATTTCCATACTTCTGAAAAGGGTTTGTTTGACCCTTAAATGAATAAAGATCTGCTTTTCAAAAAATGTGTGTCTGCTTCCGTTTACTGTCCGCGTAAACAATAAACAAAAACACCACACATTACATATTATTGTTGGGTTAGGGTTAGCGCTAGGGCTAGGGCTATTGTTGTCCACCTAGGTCAGACGGCCCACCTGAAGTTCCCAGTGCCTGCTGATTTCACACACTCCCTTGCTCTCTTTAAAATCTGCCCTGGTGATCCACAGCTTGAGCAGCTAGATATGGGGGATTTGCTGGTCAAAGTGCATCACACAGAGAGACCATATGTTGAAATCCCTGTGGCCAACCCAACCAAGCATGATGTCATTCTAGCTAGCCGCATAACCCTGGGCACATTACCTTGTTGTTGAAAGGTGCTATACAAATAAACCCGCCTTGCCTTGCCTTGCCTTACCACCCTCAGTGTAACCCATCAGAGAGGTTCAACAGGACCCTTTTGCAACTGCTTCGGACACTGAAAGACAAAGAAAAATGCAGATGGAAAGAACACTTACCGCAAATGATCCATGCCTACAATTCATCATCATCAGTGTTTCCCATCTGGCACGCGATCGGCCCTAGGGCGCGGCTGCTTGGAGAGCGGCGGAAACCTGATCTCCAACATCCGCTCGAAGTCTTTCTTGATCATCATTGTCTTAAGGGCCTGTTGTTTGCTGACCCCAAGTGTTTCTTCTAATTTTCTCCACGACCATCGTTTGTCAAACAGTACTTTCTTCTGAATTGCATCATTCGGCATTCGGCATATATGGGCTACGTATCTCAAGGACTGTACATGGCAGAAGTTTTCAATTGGTTGTGATTGGGTCAGTGCATACAGCTTACTGTTGGAGATCTTAAACGCCCAATCTATTTCGCCATCGACAAGGGTTGCTGGGTCGGTCCCCTTTTTTCTTAGGTTTTGTGGAGGAACATTCTTGCGTGCATAGCCGCCAGCTATCATCTTACGTAGGAAACCATTCCACACAGTATTCAACTTCTGGAGCTCGTTGCTAGAAAGTTCCCATGCCTGTACACTATACAGTAGTCGGGACCGTACACACGCCATCAGGATTTTCATACGAGTGTTGAGATGTATCTCACGGTCGGTCAGCACATGTTTTAGCTCGTTCCATTTCTCGTATGCTGATGCAATTCGGTGGTGTAGGAACTTTATGACTTCCCAGTGTTGCTGATGAGATGACCAAGATATCGGAATTGCCTCACATTCTTTATCTCCACATTGTTGATAGACAATAGACTTGTTTGCGACTGGATGACTTCGTCCACATTGAACGCCATTGTTTCCGTCTTTTTATAGGACATCTGGAGTCCAAACCTTGAGAAGGTGTTATCGTATATTGTTATGATCCTCTCAAGCTCATCTAAGCTCTGGGAAAACACGACCACATCATCCGCGTACATGAGCTCCAGGATTCTGAACACCCCATGTGATGTTCCAGTACGGAGTCCTCTGGGGGACACTTCATTTGGTATGACAAATTCGGCACATGCTCCTGCCTCTGGAAATTGGCTCCTGATCTCATGATTGGCACATCTCATGACAAAATCCATGTACAAATTGAATATGGTTGGGCTTTCAAGTGCACCTTGGCGGCATCCTACATAAGTGTTGAAATAGTGTTTAGCACTTTTTATACAGGCCATAGTACCAGTGTACAGCGTCTTTAATATGAGTATCAGTTTTGGACATTTGAGGCGAATCTCTAGAGCACGGAAGAGTGCGTCACGTGGGACCCAGTCATAGGCCGCCTTAAGGTCGATGAAGCAGACAAAGAGTGGCTTCCGTTCTTTCTCCAGTATGTGTCGAACAATACTGATTGCATCACATGTGGATCGGTTCTTTCTGAATCCAAACTGGGTGGGTAGTATAATGCGTTCATATACTGATCTTACTCTTTCTATAATAATCATGGAGAGAAGCTTCGACGGTGTTGCTATGATGGACAGACCACTGTAGTATTGTACCAGGCACGAAGCCACAGGGTACTCGCCTCTTAACCTACTGTACGGTCACCATCCTCGTCTGCCTGTAGACCTCTTATTTGGACTGGGGACAGAGGAGGAAGTCACATCCCCACGGGGATATGCGGAAAAGTGGGCAGCAAAAATTAAGGAAGCCTACAAAGTTGCCTCCGAAAACAGCCGTCAGTCAAGTGCCAGGGGTAAGCAGTACTACGATCGACATGTGAAAGGAGTGACTCTGTTGCCAGGTGATCGTGTACTAGGGCAAAAGAGGAGGCCCAGGAAAATTGAGATCTTACTGGGAAGACACTGTGTACCAAATCAAGGAGCAACTGAACAGTGGTCCAATGTACAAAGTGTGTCCAGAAAGAGGAGAAGGCAGAACTCGTACCCTGCATCGTAACCTGTTGCACCTGGTAAATGATTTACCTTCTGACTTATCTGTACCATCTGAACCTGCAAAGAGGAGAAACTTGTCTTCATCACTACCTAACGAGAGATGAAGAAGAGACAGAGGGTTAAACAGTCAACATCACAATGAACTGGCTGCAAACAGTGACTTATCAGACTCAGATGAGGAGGGGGACACTGGATACTGGCTCCGACTACCGGTAAGGAGAGAACCCATCAGTGGACTGCCAAGACCCACTCAAAAGCCAGAGAGAGACTTGGCTCACTCCCTCCTGCAAGAGACCTTGCTTGCTGTGTCAGAAGACCCTACTGTAGAACTTTCTAGCAGGCAAAGCTATTTGTCTTTCATTCTATTTGTCTGTTCATTGTTGTAACTGGCATCAAAGCACCGTTGCCTTTAAAGTGCCTTTAAGGTGCATCGTCAAAGCCATGTTTTGTTATATATTGCCTTCGTATGCGCCTTTGTAAAGCTATCTATCATTAGAACCTGTACGACTTGTCGGTTTTACAACCTAACTGACTGTCTAACTGACTGTCTAACTGATGTCTAACTGACTGTCTAACTGACTGTCTAACTGATGTCTAACTGACCGTCTAACTGACTTCAAACTAACTTCAACTTAACTTAACTGTTGCTTAACTGTGTATGTGGAATAAACTTTCAGAAAGACAGTCGAGTTGTGCCCGCCGTACTTGTTCTGGTTACCCTTTCCAGAAGGGAGCATTGGGCTGGAAAGACCAGCCAGCAGAAATCTGGACAGTTGTAAAACCGTTGTCGGCGCCGTATCAGTGGAGGTACGGACTGCCGAGCGGAGGACGACGATCGTGAGGTACCAGGACGCTGGTGACGTGGATCAGTCGTGAATCACTCAACGGAAAAGCCGGAGCAAAGAGCTATCGGGGCCGTTGAAGGATTAAAGGAAGTGCCGCAGCCGAGGGAAAGGCTGTGAAGATTGCACAAGGAATACAAATGCAAAGCTCTTCTGGGCAGAGAGCCTCACAGACTGTGACATTGTAACGTCGACAGCTTGGGGCGTGGACATTCATGTGCCATTAGTGGACGTGTCGTTTGCAAAGAACTGAATCCTTTGAACGAGTCATTGGCAACGAACCAGAGAGTCGACTCCAATCAATTCCAATTCCGGAGTGAGTCAGGAGTTCAAAGAAGAAAAATGGCAGATGACAAGCCAGATCTGGAAAGCCTACAGCGGAGGCGATCAAATGCACAGCGGAGCCTAACGGCGCGTATAAACCGCCTTAATTTCAAAGCTGGTCGTCTTGGCACAGGAAAATTGTCGCAAGAGTTGGCAGGGTTGGAAAACGACTATGATATTTTCGTCGATGCCTGCAGTGAATATATCGAAGACCTGGAACAGATAGACTCAACGGACGACAACTGTGAGTTAAGAGACACTCTGACAAAGAGGGACGCCATTGGGCAAAGGTACCATGAGACAATGGAAATGTTGTGGTTTAAGGATGCTGAGCCGGTAATAAGCACCTTCGTAGCACGGTTCAATTCAGCTTTCGACCAGGCCGAGGAACTCGGCAGGAAAAGTGCACTACAGTGGTACCAGCAAGAGGCCAGAAGGCAGGGACTGGATCAGGAACTCCACGAACTCAGAGACCACGTCATAGACAGTCAGACTGTGCTGGGAGCCATCCAGCGAGACAGTTACGGGTTTCAAACATTCTTTGCAAATAGGGTCAGGGAGATCCAGAAGGCTGGGCCCGTAACTGATTGGTGGTGGATCCCAGGTGAAGTCAACGTCGCTGATCTCGTCACGAGAGGGTGTTCACCCAAGCGACTAGACGAAAACTCCGCGTGGCAGAAGGGTCCCAAGTTCCTGTCTAGTCCAGTGAAAGATTGGCCTATGGAATCTGCAGCAAAAGTGGCGGCTGATGCTACAGAGACATTGAGTAAACTCCAGAAGAAGGACTTTACAGCAGCTCTCACCAGAACCCAAGCGCAGAAGTTTTTAAATTCTGGTAGTGAAGGCCGGAATTTCACAGATGGAGATAGCAGGTCTCTAGCAGGGCTCCAGTCGGCTGGATATGAGACAAAATCGATCCCTGTTGAGACCAAGAAAGATGAGACACTGTGGGGAGCCGCACTCATAGTCCGAGTGGGTCTGAAAAGGTACGACCCTTTAGTTAAGCTCTGTGGAGGGGTCAGTCATGCCCGAAAGGCTGTAAAGAAGTGGGTTGCTCGTATAGGGAGAGCCCCTATTCCAGCAAAGTGGGAGGTAGTACTGACAGTGACCGAACTTGAAACTGCAACTACGTCATCCCGCTACGTCATAAGAGACACTGTGAGGCGGGGAATAAAGATGAAAGTCTGGGGTGTGGTATTCACACCCCAAACCGCCGCTGGGACTGACCGGTCATGGGTGTTTCACCCAGCAGACTCTCCCCACCGAAACGGAGCAGCTGAAGCAGCAGTCCGTACACTCAAGAGAGCGTTGAGCAACATCGGGGTGGAAAGTCACCTGACAGCACTGGAGTTCCAGACTCTCCCCTACCTGGCAGCTAATCTGTCAAACGAAAGTCCAGTCGGCGCGAAAGTCCAGGTAGAAGACGAGACTGTAGAAGTCATCACTCCAAACTCACTTCTGCTTTGCCGTGCTGGGCCTAGAGGGGACTCTCGAGGGTTCGAATACCTGACTTACCCCGTTGCGCGCCTGAGGGCGGTCCACAACAAGGTCAACAAGTTCTGGAAGCGGTGGAGCCAGCTGGCGGGCCTGGGCCTCTTCGTTCGACAGAAGTGGCACCCACCCGCAAGGAACGTCACAGTGGGAGACTTAGTGTGGTTGGCTGACCAGAATGCACTGAGAGGCCAGTTTAGGCTCGGTCGAGTTGTGGAGGCCCATCCTGATGCAAAAGGCATAGTACGAGATGTGAAGGTGAGGACGTGCCAAAGTTGTCCGGTTTCCAGTGGACAAGGTGGGAAAGGCAAATAGAAGGAGAGCCGTCCCTCCACCATCCTTCACAGAGATGTCAGAAGGCTGGTGGTTCTGTTGCCAGTGGAGGAACAGAAATAGATTCCCCACCACATGATGGTGTGTTTCGGAAAAAGGGATCAAGACCCCCCCTCCACCATCCTCCACGAGAGGTGGTGGTGTGTTTCGGAAAGAAAAAGGATCAAGCACCCCCCTCCACCATCCTCCACGAGAGGTGGTGGTGTGTTTCGGAAAGAAAAAGGTTCAAGCACCCCCCTCCACCATCCTCCACGAGAGGTGGTGGTGTGTTTCGGAAAGAAAAAGGATCAAGCACCCCCCTCCACCATCCTCCACGAGAGGTGGTGGTGTGTTTCGGTAAAGGGCGTCACTGCGTCACCAAGGACAATGTGAAACCTTTATTTGTCATTTGTATCTGTTATTCATATCGTAGTTCCCAGCGATGTAGCTTTAAGTTGAGGTAAAAATTGTGTGTGTAATACGTTCATACCCCGCGATGTAGCTTCATGTACTCATTTGAAAGGTAAAGTCGTGTGTAACATGTTCGTACCCAGCAATGTAGCCATTTCGAAAGGCAAAATCTGTGGTTGTTGTGGCCTACTTGGATTTAGGAATCAGTAGGCCAAGTGGGAGGTGTAGAACTTTCTAGCAGGCAAAGCTATTTGTCTTTCATTCTATTTGTCTGTTCATTGTTGTAACTGGCATCAAAGCACCGTTGCCTTTAAAGTGCCTTTAAGGTGCATCGTCAAAGCCATGTTTTGTTATATATTGCCTTCGTATGCGCCTTTGTAAAGCTATCTATCATTAGAACCTGTACGACTTGTCGGTTTTACAACCTAACTGACTGTCTAACTGACTGTCTAACTGATGTCTAACTGACTGTCTAACTGACTGTCTAACTGATGTCTAACTGACCGTCTAACTGACTTCAAACTAACTTCAACTTAACTTAACTGTTGCTTAACTGTGTATGTGGAATAAACTTTCAGAAAGACAGTCGAGTTGTGCCCGCCGTACTTGTTCTGGTTACCCTTTCCAGAAGGGAGCATTGGGCTGGAAAGACCAGCCAGCAGAAATCTGGACACCTACGTTTGACCCAGTGCTAGTAGAGGAAGGGGAAGGGTTAGATGTGGTGGGGTAACAAGAACTAGACAGGCCAATATCGCCTCAGTGACCCAATAGTCAGCCAGGGTACATGTCATTTCAGTAGCTTCACCAACAAACTGTATCTCACCAGGTCATCCCACACACGTCTCACATTCAAGTCAGTCAGTCGCACAGTCCAACCAGCCAGTTGATCAGGGTACTAGTCCGGAGATCCACAGGCAACATAAAGCCTGCTCAGAGGTTAACTTATGAGTCTCTAGGTGAACCGTCTTACCAGCCGCAAGGTAGAGTCAATTGTATTAGTACCTGGGGGTTACCACATATGCCAGTAGGGGACATGCGGGCACATCACATCCCATGCCACTCAACCTACCTCGCTATGTCATGTCAGTGGTTGCCTTATACTTCTTTTGTGCCTTATGGTACCTCAGCACGGGTGTATTGGGGAGTTAAAGTGGGTAACGCTGTAATTTCTAATGCCAGGAGTCATTTTTATTTGTTGGTGTGTGACGCCCACTAATGTGTGATCACATGGGGGGTATTAATATTTTATTCATATTGTATTTTTCTGCCATATATTTACGTGGTTTGCTTGTGAACAGCACAGTTTTCTGTTCTGGGTGTAAAAACCTGTTGTGCACTTCCAGAACAGTGGGGGGCAGTGTGGGGTGGCAGTTCAGTTTCGGCAGGGTGGGTTCAGGGGAGGTACTCATTGTATTCGGGGATGCCGAAGAAACCTCAACATCACGTCTCTGACTGTCTTTGTTTGTGCTGTTTTCCAGCTTTCCAGTGTTATCCAGTGAGACAGAATTTCACATTTTTAATTATTAACTGTAAACAAGGTCTCCGTTCTGGGACCTGTAACACAGGCTCTGTTGTAGGCACAGAACTGGACAGCCTGACATACATAGCTGAGCGACGCACACTCAACAGGCTCCTGTCCATCATAGATAATCCACACCATCCACTACACAGCACCATATACAGACTGAGGAGCAGCTTCAGTGACAGAAGCATTCCTCCCCCATGCCATTTGACTCTTCAACCTGCATCATACATGACACATACAAACACACACGTACATTTGCATGCACACACTCACCTTGCACTGTAATGACGGAACTTACTGATTTATAATTCATTACTTTGTCAATGTCATATTATATTTAGACTGTACTTTGCATGCCTCTTATGTTTCTATTTTGTAACATATTCTTTGAGCTGCTGAACTGTGAATTTCTATCTATCTATCTATCTGTCTATCTATCTAAAATGTATTAACAGTAAAAACTGTTTATATAAAAACAGGCCCTATTATATATGTATATATATATATATATATATATATACATACATATATATTTATATATACATATATATATGGTGTCAGGTGTCTGCGGTAGTCGGGGGGTGGTGAGGCCTGCAGGCCTTCAGTAGTCGATACTCCATCTGGACCTGCAGCTTTGTTAGGGCGCAGCCTCCTTAGCTCTCCTTAAGCATGAGCTACTGTGGTCGTTGGTGGTTTGGTGGGGGGTTGAGAGGTGTCCTCATCCGTGTTTGTGGAGGCTTGTGTAGGTTGGAGGGGTGAGGGCAGCTGCTTTCAAATGTGTGAATGGGATGGGGTGATCAAACCTGTTAAAGAACTGGTTTAACTGGTTTGCCCTTCCCACATCACTCTCCATGGGGGTTTTCTCTTGGAGCTGCAGCCAGTAATTGTCTTCATGCCCCCCCACAACTCCCTCATGTTGTTTTCCTGCATCTTTTGTTCTATCTTCCTCCTGTACTGCTCCTTCGCCTCTCTGAGTTCCTTCTTCAACGTTCCAACGTCCATACAGAAGTTGATATACTCAGTTTTGCAGTCAACCACCGCCTCAGTGTTCTCATTGTGGGACCCATGCAAAATATCCCAGTGGTCTCAAAGCAGTCCTGTAGAGCCAGTTCAGCCTCAGGAGACCACTTCCTGAATGAGCGTGTGACTGTTGGCAGCCTCCTCACTCTTTGGATGTAGTGAGGTTTTAACAGGACCAGATTGTGGTCAGCTTTCCCCAGCGCAGGCTCTGCAGCCTCGGTACGGCTTCCTCATGTCCACAGGTAAACACGGAACTACACCGATGCAGGACTTTGCTCTCAGAGCATGCAAAAAGTTGCTTGAATACATGAGTCTCGGTGTGGAATAATCCATATCCATGGGATATACTAATATATTTCAATAGAAACCAAGAGAATTGACTTCAAAGTAGGATAAGGAAATTAAAGGTGTAAACACGCGGAGCTGCTAGAAAGGCTGCCACTCGCGTCTGCGCCAGAAGTTGTATGATAGGTAGTATGTGTATAATTTACCCATTACTTTATAATTCCTTGGCTGACTACAATTATCAAGTACATTTTACACGATTTACATATATTTTATTTACCTCCCTCCAAAATCACTATTTACAGTGTAGTACGCAGTGAGGCCGCTGTACTATCAACAAGGTTATCTATGAGGGCGGGAGTAAAATCACAAAAGGTACCTTCAGATGTACTGACATATGGCACTGCGTTAAATAAAGGTTGCACTGTCTCTTTGAATGTATTAATAATATTATCAGACAGGCATCGGCTCACAATTAAATGTGAGTAGATAATGATCAGGAAGGAGAGGGTTTTTTAGGAAATATGTTTAAGTTATCAATATCAATACCATAAGTCAAAACAAGATTGAGAGTGTGATTAAGGCAATGAGTTCATTTATTAACGTGTTGAATAAAACCAACTGATTCCAACAGCGAGTTAAATGCACAGCTAAGACTATCACGGTCAACATCTACATGGATGTTGAAATCCCCTTCAATTATGATTTTATCTGTCTTAAGTACTAACTCAGATAAGAACTCTGAATAAGGTGCAGGTGGACGATAAACTGTGACTATCATAATTGGTTTCTGTGATTTCCAACTAGGATGAGAAAGATTAAGAATAAGGCTTTCAAACGATGAATATCCTGGTTTGGGCTTGGGATTGATTAATAATCTAGTATTAAAAATGGCTGCTACACCTCCTCCTCGGCCTGAGCTTATAGGACTATGGGTATTAGCATGAGTGGGTGGAGTTGACTCATTTAGACTAACGTAATCTTCTTCATGTAACCAAGTTTCAGTTACAGTATACAGAATAAATCAATACAATTGTCAGAAATTAGATCATTTATTAAAACAGATTTTAAGGAGAGTGACCTTATATTTAATAGTCCACATTTAAAAGTGGTATTATTTGACTCTATTTTATTGTCGGTATTAATCATTATTAAGTTAGAATATCTAACTCCTCTTCGGGTTGTTATTGATTTATTTACTTTATTTACTTTAGTTTTTACTTTAGTTTTTACTTTAGTAGGTCGAGGGACAGACACAGTCTCTATGGGGTTTTTAATTGGTGACTGCTCGAAAAGAAGCACAGAGAAGCATGAAAGACTGCAACTCTGTGTCCTGGTCTCAGCTCTGGATTGTCATGGGTTTCTAATAAAATGTCCTAAGCTGCTAGATTAGAGAGCTGCTCCATCCAAAATGGTCATGAGACCAGGTTTCCCCCAGAAGGTTTGCCAGTTATCTAAAAACCCAATGTTGTTTTCTGGACACCACCTCGACAGCCAGCAGTTGAATGACGACAGGAGAGAGCAGGAGAAGGAGAGGAAGAAGCCATCGCTGCTAAGCTAACTTGTTACGCTAGCAAAGAAAAAAACACCATACGTGAATCTACGTGAACGATAGAGTTTAAGCAAAAGTAGCGGGTGAAAGTATTAGTCAATTCAATAAAACAAGTGTTTGTTCAGTTAATCGATTGTTACAGTAGATAGAGAACCACGGAGAGAGCAGGAGACACACGGAGAGAGCAGGAGACACACAGCGTAACACCAGTGGAAGCACAGGAAGTGACACAATACGTTACCGCCCCGACGTAACCAACGTTCTCATTCCCAATGCGTCAAAATCGGCAGCTGGCCGTACGCTTCAAGAAGTGACGCTGTCGGTACCCCTCTCGCTCCACATCTGGACGCTCTGGGATGTTTTATTGATATGGGCCCGTGGCACTGCAAAGTTAGCGACAACACATTTACCCACGTCCGGGTGGACGGAATTAGGAAAATAAATATGCAACGTACGGTTACACTTTCAAAATAAACCCAGAAGAGAAATGTTTCATATTTTACGAGTAAGAGTAATACTGCTACTAAAGACAATTTTTTCACCCTATTTCATAAATACCAATCATGTAGCAGCATTATTAGGCCAAACATATGAAATTAGTTAGATGCTTAAATATCGCGCATTTACCGACATCCGGGTGGACGGAATTAGGAGAATAAATTTACAATGTACGATTACACTTTCAAAATAAACCTGGAAAAGAAATGTTTCATGTTTATTATCTATTATATACTTATAACAGATGCTCTGCTTGTATTTTACTTGTTCATAGACAACAGACAAATTCAACTAGCTAGAAACTCTAAACTGAGAGTTTTATATAACCGAAACGGCCAATAATCTAATATTCTGTATGGATGATGCATATTTTATTCATGAAATCACAAGATTTTAAAAGCACAACCATGAATGCGTTTAATTTTTATTCCTCTGCATTTGTTGTAGATTTCTTCTTAAAATCATTATTGAACAAACATTAAAATATACAAATCATTGGACGACAGAGCAGTTTTAGAGTAATTTCCTGTACGTGTGTCAAATTGGTTTACTGTAGCCCCTGCCGTTAAATATAATTGAATATGAGTATGAATATGTTCAATATGAAAATGTAACATCACTGCCTCTCCCCTTTATTAGCCCTGTAGCATCCTATGTTACCTCTATTGGGAGAAATAAAAGTGAGCGCAGATTATGAAGACTTCTGAACATTTTGACACTTAAATTGTTTTTCTGAGACATTAGTAGAAAATTAACTGTTCGAAATGTGTCTCTTTCTTAGCAGAAATACACTATTGCGAGATTTTACAGTGCTAAACTGTCTATGGTGCTGAATTGTTGGTTTCACCAAATATGATCTCAAACAACTGAATTAAAACTTAATTCACCTTTTGAATTCACATCTGGTACAACACAATCTGCTTTCATCCATCTACATTCACAAGACTTGCCTACAGTATAAGTCAGCAATTTGAGAAATATGTGTCTTATGTTGTCCATCAATCCATCCATCATCTACCACTTTATCCTCCACTGGAGGGTCACGCCGGGTGCTGTGCCAATCTCAGCTGATATAGGGCGATAGGCGGGGACAGTTAGCCAGTCCATTGCAGGGCCACACATAGAGACCAACAACCATTCACTCTCACACTCCCAGCTACGGTCAATTTGGAGTGACCAATTCACCTTATCTCCATATTCCATGTGTTTGGACTGTGGGAGGAAGCCGGAGAACCCGGAGAAAACTTGACTTGCCTATTAAAAACACTAAATGAGAGAAGTGGAGGAGTGTGTGCAAGAAATGTAACGAAAAAGGCAAACTGAAGTGAATTTAAAAAAATTAACAAATCTTAATTTTTATTCTCTGCACAGACAGAGAGAGATAGAGAATAACATTCAACATACAGGTGTCTTAAAGACACAAACAAAAACATTAAATGGAGTCCTTAAAGTTGCTGGCAGGCTCCCAGGTGTCTTCCCAAGTTCTGCCACTGAAAAAAAAGAATGAATGCAAACAAGTCTAAGATCATTGCATGTACCACAATATTAGCTTACATCAATGGAGTTTTATAAAACAACAAATGACTCATGATTGGTTTTTCAGAAGCCTGGTACTAACCTAGTATGGAAGTAAGTACATACCACTGCTGGAAAATGTAAAAAGTTGATGCTACAGCGAGTAGTAGAGTAGAAGAATGCAATATTAATTTCTTCATCTCATCTTTTCAACAACAGTGGTCGTAAGGGATTTTTTAGGCTGATTCCGTTTACCGTTTTTTAAAATCACTTTGCAGCACACTAAATTTTCTTTAATATAAAATTATAACATAGAAATACAACCAACTTTCAGTCATGTAATGTCTGCCTGTTAAAATAAGTGGTCCAGGTTAACAGATAAATTCTCCAAGACTAAATAGCGCCCCACGGTGGTGGTGCCTATACAGAGCCACCTTGTGGTTCACCATGCTTCCTGCTCTGTGGACATCCCGGTAACGAGTTGGTGCTGGTTGTACTGTCTACATCTTATTACTCATGTTTGATTAGTGAAAGTAGTGCCGTGGAGACCTGGCTTTGTGTGGTCAATGTGAATACTGTAGAATAGAGCTGAAACGATTAATCGATTACAAAATTAATTATCAACTCTTTTACCAACACCAGCTGATCAATCGGTGCATAGTGGGTATACCACAGCAAGAAATTGCACCATCTGTAAAATGTAATTTGTCCCTGAGCATCAATTACAGCTCGACAAGACATCTCATACTGTTCACAAGTCAACTTATTGCAACCTGCTGATGACACTCTGTGACACTCCAAGCTCAGAGGAAACCTCCCTCTGAGTACATCCTGTTTCAAGCCTCGCAGTGACCAGGGACTGTTGATTGATTGTTAGGTGTCGTCTTGGTATCATGATGTCAAAATGTGAACAGCATGATGAAGAGGACTGTTTAAATAGGAACTGTCATTGAACCAGAAGAACAAGCAATACGTACTGAGACATATGCATTCAAAAGTTTAGCCTTTAAGATCACCTGGAAAGGTTATAGTGCATTTTTTGGATATTCTGAAATTCCATTAGAAAGTGGAATATCCCTATATATTTGTGAGTAGTGTATATTTATAAAGCATACTATAAAAAAAATTAACAGCTTTAAAATCAGCTAATGTGGATCAAAGTTCTGAGCTCTTACCATGAGGAACAAGGCAGCCAGCTCACTTTTACCTCTTCCCTTCCCTGCACACACTCACAGAAACACAGCCAAAAAGAAGTTTGAGCCATTCCAGCAACCACTGGTAAATTAACTGTTATTTCACTCAGTCAATTGCAGCCTACCTCCTTTAGTCGTTATTCGTTTATTTCATTGTAGTGAAATACTTTTTGCTTCAAACATTTTCGACAGCCTGAAATTATGCAAAAAAAAGGAAAGTAGAAGAAAGAAGAAGAAATTTAGAAAATGACTTTGACATCCCCCAGGTGAATACAGCTGGATTTTACTGTCAAGATTCCCACATTTGGGATATTCACAGGGGTTAACACAACCGAATCAATGGCTGAGCTTCGCCCTGGGTGAACCACCTTATCTCGCCTATTCACTGTTCTTTGATTTTTATTGTGGATAGTACCTGGCACACCTTGGTCAAGGTTCCAAGCTAGCTGAGCTGGTACTAAAAGGTGGTGTGACATTACTGCAAACCAGCGATTAGTCACACGACAGTCGATGTCCTGCATAAAGCTTTGACCACGCTGTGGTCAATTGACAATAGACTTGTCAAGAACAAAGCTTCATATGTTATGTGTAGCGTAGCTTTTTATGTGTGTAGTGTGTTGTCAATGTTGCAGTAAATGTACAGTGTAGCTTAGAGTTTGTCAATAAATAAAGGCTGCAGCTTCTCAAGACCAAAGTAAAGCTTGTTTCCCAACTTCATTGCTCTGACAATCACCTCTGCCTACATCAAGGGGATACTATTCAAAGTACTATCTACAGTGGAAAAGGAAGTAGAGGACCCAAAAGTGAATAGATTAGAGTTGAGCTGTACAATGTTGATACAGAGAGGAAGAGATAAGTGTCCATCTTGTCCTATATGTATCCAAATTAGTTTTTGTTTTATCTCATGAGTAATTTCTCTTATACATGTAGACAAGTTGTTGAGCAATCTATTATGTTTTTAACCTTACTGATAATAAGAGGGATTGGGTGAAAAAAATCTGTCCTCCGAAAAGTCTTGTGTTTGCATCGCTCTTTACATGTGTCTGGTTCATTGTGTCAACATGCACACAAACAAATATTATCATGCTGCTATCAAGGATTGCATTGCACATTTAATTTGATGAGAAGGCTGTACCACAAAAACAAAAACAAATACCTGTCTTCCTCTTTTTCTTCCCTTCACCTTTTGCACTGGTCAGGGAGATATTAGGGGGGCAGAGAGAGGGGATGACATGCAGCAAAGGCCATATTTTAAGTAATGTGTCTGTGCTGGTTGTACATATATACATATATGTATGTGTATATATATATTTATATTTATATTTATATATATATATATATATATATATACATACATACATTACATATATATATATTGTTATTATTAATGCTTGCTAATACTCACTTTCAGTCATGGTATTTTGAGAAGGAGATGCTGAGGCGGTGCTTTGAGCCTGAACAGGGATGAGAGTTAGGGTGTAAGTCTCCTCCTCATAGTCCATTTGGGGATGAGAAGTAGATGGGAGAAAGGTGGAAGGATCTGGAGGATGAGGCGGAGAAGACGGTTGGGAGGGAGAGGTGGTAGACTGTGGAGTTGGAGATGGTCTGGGAGCTTCTGGCAATTAAATCTTTTGAGAATCTGAAATCATAAAAATATAAATAAAATAAATATTACTCATAATGACAGCACATCCCAAAGCATGAATCCTAATAACATATGTTTGCCTTACTTTTAACAATGTACTCATGCCCTGCTCATCTTTTCTAAAAAAAGATGAGCAGGAATTATCACCTACATGTGCCCCTCCAGGGCACATGTAGGTGATAATTTCTGCATTTATCGTGTTCACCTCTTCTTTTTCTTCCCAATGAACAAAATGGGTTGTAGCCCAAGGCAGCAAGCTTGCTCACCTGAAATATACACAATAAATAACACAAAATGTTAACATTGCATTGATATTACACACTGACATGTTACAATTTTTCACTTCATTTCAGAAAGTCATGTGTGCACCAGTGTTGGCTAATGTCTATAATCTTTTTTAAGGGTTTCTTGAAAATGTTCTATTAATGACTGAATGGGCATCTTCATGCTCAGTTGAATGAAGATTAATGTAGGTCAGCGAGTGTGGTAATTAATAAATATTCACCCAGGTTGTCACATCACTGGTCTCATAGCTCTGAAATAATTGAGATAATCAGTTAAACCAGATAGAAACAGCTCAACAAATAGAAATCTTCATCTCAGGAAATGTCTGGATGGTTCAGAGAGTCACAACATCGACACACCTCACCATGAATCTGCAGCTAATGACAAATAAAGTATGATTTATTTTCCATTAAATACTCAATATAATAATAGAATTTGAAATAAAGAGGAGTTTTATTTGGAATTCTAATGTATCCCACCTCATACATGGTCACATAGTTTAGTAATTAATGATATACAAATGTGTTTGCACTGCACTGATCATAGTATTTCACCATGATTCCTCTGAGGACTGGAGTTTGAGGGTACAGTATGTGTGACTCGTAAAGCAAACTGTTAATGACACCCTGTTTAACTTACTGCTTTTTACAATTTATTTTGTCTATGTTCCATAAATAATCTGTTAATCTGAGACCCAACGCTGGGTCATCATACACTACTCTACTTTAGTAGCTTTTGGCAGCTCACACTGCAGCTACTAGTGTACCACCTCTAATTACAGATGCACCTTAAGTCATTTGGCTCTGGACCCGGACCTAGCTCAATCCTCATTGGTGAATTTCATTTCGCCGATGATCAGAAAAAAGTGCTATGTGGACCTCAAGCCTATATGTAAATAATTAGCCAAATAATTTTGAATCTTTAGCTAAATTTAAGGTTAGGGGTGGCTCATATGAAGTGGCAGCATTATGTTCAACCACCTTTAATGAATACAATGGACTGCAGGTTTGATGCGCACACACAACACATCAAAGTCAGTGATATTTAATTTTTTTCAATGAATCTCCACTGTACCTGAAAACCTACAGTCACTCATAATGAAAATAATATCATGAATTAGAAGAAAAATTGATGGACTCCTTACAGCTACATGGGCTGAGGCCACAACTCTGGCACCGTTTCTGTGTTTTAGGGTCTTCTGACCCCAGTTGCCTGTCCTCACTGCCTTTTCTTTGTCTTTGAATGCCTTTCTTAGCAGGAGGCAAGCATAGCAGCTGGCACAGGTCTTCCTTGTGGCAGCGTTGCTTGCTTCACAATTGGGGCAGCTTCTAGTTTTGGGCTTTGTCATGACTTTGAGAGCAAGATGAATGGAAAAGCAAATAAGAGAGGGACACATAAAAATAACTAAGTTGCAATTCAGTGCAAGGGCTGTCTAAATTCAGCTAACAAGCTCGATAGCACAAACCAATTTCCCACTGCCCAGCATAATGTTCCTGTAATTGAAAACGTGTTGCTTATAATCTCATGTCACTAGTCCTTCCTCTGAATCTCTTGCCATATAGTGAATTCATCTACAATGATAAAATATGTCACTATCCAAGTCTTTCACAGTTTAAACGTAACTTTGCCAAACGTTCAAAATAAAAAAAATAAAAAAAGTACAAGGCCACATTTACATTACATTTGCAAGGTGTCTTCACTCTGATGCTGAGACAACTCAGACAAGACCCTGGCATGGGCTTTGAGAGACTCCCAGTGCTGTTTCATTTCTTTGACAAGAATCTTCTTCTCCTCTTGAAGCCTTCGAACACCCATCACCCTATCGAAGACTTCTTTCTTCATGCTAAAATCAGCAGAACCTGTAATACATCAATATAAAACATTCAGACCACTGTTTATAGCATGTAGCTACAGAGATCTTTTCTTTCATACGCATGCATACTTTGTCAAAATGAAAATATGTCCATTGGTACACCTAAAAGTAAGAATGCTAGTGATGAAATGTGTATTCACTAAAGTACTGTGCTTAAGTATAAATTTGAGATACTTTGCTTTTTATGCTACTTTCTTCTTCTACTGCACAACATCTCAGAGGAAAATATTTTACCTTTTACTTCACTACAATTATTGGACAACTTCAACTTTTAATGCTTTAAGTATAATTTACTGATTTCACTGAAAACAAATATTTTACTTGTGATCAGAGTATTTTTGCAGTGTAGTATCAGTATTTTTTACTTTGTAAATAGACTTTTAATAGCTTTTAAGTAAAGGATATGATCATTCTTTCACCACTAAAGAATATGCACAGTACATGATACATGCATACCACTAATTTGCCATGGCCAGGGATGTTCTGTGTCCAGAATGCTATCCATGCACACCGCTTGCTCGGATGGAACAAGACTGTTGTACTCTGCTACCATTGCCTTCAAAGTAGTCTTCTGTTGCCTTATTTTACTGCAAATTCGATGTCGACCTTTGTTGCTGTCTGACAAACAAAGAACAAAAATAAACCCACATTATATATTTTAAATACATTAAGTCCATGATCTTGTTTAAGTTGCAGCTGCACAACAGAAGGAAATTTCATTTGCCAAACAAATTTGATCATAATAGATAGATACTTATAATAACAAAACGCAACACGGTATGTCGCTCCAGCGTTGGTGTCAACTCAATCTAGTGCACTGAATGCGAGCTTTGGGTCCACAAGAAATGCTGTGGCATAAGAGGTAGCTTACTGGCCGTACAGAAATACATCTGTCCGAGGTGTCGAGGCAAAGCCAGACCACTAGATGGTCGCCCTACAACAGGGGTCACAGTGGAGGAGGTGGTGCTGGAAGTGGAAGCCAGCTTAGGGACATGCTCTGTGCTCAAACCCCAGAATGAGACACCTTTGGCTGCCCTAATATGCAAGACTTGGGGTTGAGGACATAGCTTCAATGCTATGGTCGTGCCAACTACAGTGGTACGGGTGGTACAGACTGTGATCTGAAAAGGCCTACAATGTTAACATACCATTTTTCCGATATAGGGGTTGAGCTCTCATCTTGATGCTGGTTGTGAGGGCCTCAATCTTCTTACACAAAGCGTGTGGTGAGCCTGGATGGTCAGTTTCTCCAGACAAAATTGATTGCAGGTTGCTTCAACTTCAACTCAATTCAATTTTATTTGAATAACATATTTGCATCACAAATGTTTCTCCATGTCAGATAATGTTTCACATTCTTACCCTCTGCCCATTGTTTGACTTCTAGCACAAAATCTTCTACAGTTTGGTCATCCAGTTGATGCTGGGCTTTCAGGGTTTCCAGGTCCACCATCTGGATATTCAGAGCTTTAGATGTCTAAAATACAGTGATAAATACAGTGTATAAATGCTTCTCAAATCATGCAGATGTTGTAACTATCATGTATCACAAGCCTATGTGCACAAATCTGCATGTGTGTTTCATTGACCTACTCTTTGCCATTGCTGCAAACAAATATTGTTTATATTTACCTTATGGTACCTCTGGGAAAGTCCAGCAGCCAGGTTTTGACATTTCTGCTGGTTCCATCTTATGGCAAGAAGTGTCAGCATGTCATTGCGTCCTGCAAGTACACAGATCAGACACAGACAGAGTTCTGTAAAAATTCACTTGTAATAATGTAAATGTATTTTATTCTATATACATAATTCATATTATTCTTGAATTTCCTTCAGGATCAATAAAGTATCTATCTATCTATCTATCTATCTATCTATCTATCTATCTATCTATCAGAGGTACAATTATATAGCACCTGCTTTTGACATATGCTTTGTTGTGACAGCGATCCTGGAAAGGAAAGCATTACATTGCTCTACTTCCTCCCCTAGTGTTTTACCAGCACCTTCTTGGTTTGTCCCACTCCATCTCACCTGGGGAGAGGGACCCAAACAGAAAAATCAAGGGAAATTAGTACACCAAAGTAATGCCCAGTCACTTTTCATTTAATTAAAGCCTAATCAAAAATCTGTCAACCTTCCACCAGGTTTTGTGAAAATGAGAGGTAAACCTCATGAGTAAGCTTGCTTACAAACATACATACACAGACAGGTGCCAAATAATATCCTCGACAAAATAAGTTATTTCAAATAAGGGCTGTTCAAATTAACAACAATAACTATAATAATACAATTGTAAAACAATCTGTTAAGTGATAGTTAAACATTAGACATTGATATGAATCATTTATGGGATTGCAAGTCATTTGATAAAAATGTACTGCATTATACAAACCTCACATTTGAAGTCATGCGCTTTAGCATGTACAACCGACAGGAAGG
Organism: Solea solea; assembly: GCF_958295425.1. Lineage (NCBI taxonomy): Eukaryota > Metazoa > Chordata > Actinopteri > Pleuronectiformes > Soleidae > Solea > Solea solea. The sequence continues at coordinate 23,560,711 of NC_081152.1, read as the reverse complement.
GCCTCATATTCTGAAGGTGCTGGAGCTCAGAATAGTTGGTGCTTATCTTTTGCAGGTATGGCCAATATTTGCACACAACATCCATACAAAAAAAGGTGATGTCATGTTTGGATGCCAGCAGCTGCTGCAAAAACATGGGGTATGCATATATTTCACCCCTAAACATATTAAGGGCAGCCAGCAAGACACCATGCCTGCACACTGCCAGCTCCAGTCCCTCCTCATCCACCTTACTGCTTGATCTTTGGGAGGTCTCTCTGGCAGCTGACCACTCCCCACCACAATTACTCCTTCCAGTAACCTACATTGTAGAAAATCATAATTGACAAATAATCAAGAGTCATTATAGGGAACGAACAATTACACATTTCTTTCAGGGGACAAAGAACAGATTAGTGTTAGCAGATTAACAACAATAAGGAATACAGGTAGATATCACAATACATGGGAGTACTGACAGACTATGTATTATAATATTATATTGACATAGAAATGCAAGTCTGCTGTTACATGTTTAGTTTTGCTGTGGATGTGATCCACAAATCTGGTCACATCTTCATCTTTTGCAATGAAGACACCGTCAAAGATGGCCCGCTCCTGAGATCTCAAAAAAAAGAAATAAAAAGTCTTCAACCCTTTAAAAGGTACTCTCAACCATTTGGTGGAACAATACTCTAAGTCACATCTCTACCGTTTCGTGTAGTTGTAAATAAAAAATAAAATCCGCTAGATGGCGCTTTAGCTGTGAGCAGTAAGTCTTTTCAGTGTTCCAACAGGTCAAAAACCATTTGTGCTGTCGTACAGCTACCAACAATATTTGTGAGTGAGTAATATTGGTCAAGAAATTGCAGTTAACGTGACTTGTTCTGAATGTTGTACTTTTATTATGAACAGACGTCTCTACCATTTGGTAGAGGACTGTATCTGAAATATTGTACAGTCTAATTTTTAAAAAATATATATTGATTGTCAATGTTATCATAAGTTTATATGATTTATTTTTTCTTGATGCGTACCTTAAAGGTTTAAAAGGATAGTCGAGTATTCTGAAGTGGAGTGGTATAAGGTACTTATCCGTAGAAAGTGTGTTACCTACAGTACACAGTGTTCAGACAGACACTATCTTGGCACTACATTGTCTTAACTGTAGAACTTGCATATTTCTACACCTAACCCAAACTACAATACTGGATATTGTTTTTTTTATCCTTTTTTAGGTGGGCCTTTTATTTAGCAAAACCACATTTTTCTGCTTCTGCACAATACCGGCAGGGGGTGGGTGGTGGTGACCATTGTCTGCTGTAGGTAACTGACCATGGATAACTACCTCATACAACCCAACTTCAAAACACCTGAACTATATTTTTAACATGTCAAAGGTTATTTGCAATATAAAACACAATTATCAATTTTGCCAACAGTGTGGTTGTACATTATTGTATACCTTGCAGTACTTTTGAAGCGGTAATGCTTGTGGTTTCCATCCACTGAGACAGCAAGCATGGGGTACAGGCAGGGCAGGTAAATTTCTCCTCTTTGCAGGTGGAATCAACCTCATATTGTACAGCAGCCCATTCAAAAAAGCTTTTTATAGCGGTCTGATGAGATCTTCCCAGTCTATGTGCAAAAAAAGCACAAACCAATTTTTAAACAAAAACCTTTCCATTTGTAAACACAAACATATTTATGACCTTGGAGAATGAAGACAGAAATACTAACACGGCCAGAAGAGCAGTCCGCTTCTCAAGCATTCTTAGATATGCCTGAAAAGACATCCCAGGTGATGCCATCTTCATGTCTTCAAATGTATAAAACAGGTCTGTCTCATAAATTGTTACAAAATGAAGGGTGGCAGGCCAGTATCCACTTTTTATCAAGTCATCAAGTCATGCAGTCCAAGTTGCCTGGCATCCCTCGCAGGTTAGCTCAGGCATGTTGAGATCATACCGTCCTACAACATAATATTTACATTTACAAACAAGGTTGGTATGTTATGTAGCATATCCCATATACTGTAAATCCAAGTGGTTCAGTAAAGCCTGCTGACTTGAGAGGCACTATCATACATTTAGTAATGTGTAAATGGCATGAATAAATAAGTGACATTTCCCCCAAAAGGTTACCATGACAACCATAATGAGCTCATTTTTTTCTTGTGGGAGTTGTTGAAAAATTGCAAAATTACCATTTATTGTGACCAAAGCAACTGCCTTCCCTTGGATCACCCTGAGTGCTTCTGGGCAACAACCACAGATGCTGACAGGCATCTCAATAGGCAAAAATCGCACTGAAAGACATTAAACATACAGTAGGTTACACTAATTCATAATTACTGACAGACACAAACTAGCTCAGAAAAAAACTGTGTTTAACTTACCACAGTTTGTAAGTGCCTTTTCAAAAACACAGGTGGTTGGAGGCAATGGCTGGAAGAAGCCAGCACACATGGCATCCCTGTTATGGAGGACTGAGGCTTTGCTGTGTCTGCTGATGTCACATTCAGCACAGAGAAAGGGACGTGGAAGGCAATCTCTGCATCTTATAGCCGCACAGTTGTTCCCACATTGGCTGCAGCTATTTGTTGCCACACTCTCCTTGGCAAGCATGCTATCAAGAAGATATGGTCTCTTTTCCCTCCATCTCTCAGAAAATAGAGCATTGCGAATGCTCCAATCCAGAGAAGTCAGGGGAGCTCTTTGGTCAGCTGAAGCTTCACTAAGCTCTTCATCAGAGCAGCTCAGGGCGTGTTGCAGATCGTGCAGAAGACATTCGATTACAATTGTAAAGGAAATACATGGAGTAGTTAGAAGGGGTTCAAGCTTGATTTTGTATCATATACATACAACTAGCAAAAAACATGGACTTCATTGTTAGACAGATAAGAAGAAAATAATGTTATGTGACAGATATAACATATATATGCTTGGCAATTGCATATCAACAGGGAGAAACATTGTCATAAAGCTTGTTTTGGAGTCTTTGTTTTGTCCAATAGGTAATTTCGCAGATTCTAGGAACAAGACATTATATTCAGACCATCCATCCATCATCTACCGCTTTATCCTCCACCAGAGGGTCGCGGGGGGTGCTGTGCCAATTTCAGCTACATCGGGCGATAGGCGGGTACACCCTGATAAAGTGTAATCGTACATTGTAAATTTATTCTCCTAATTCCGTCCACCCGGATGTCGGTAAATGTGTTCATCGCTAACTTTGCAAAATAAAACGTGATATTTAAGCATCTAACTAACTTCATATGTTTGGCCTAATAATGCTGCTACATGATTGGTATTTATGAAATAGGGGAAAAAAAGTGTCTTTGGTAGCAGCATTACTCTTGCTCGCACAATATGAAACGTTTCTCTTCTGGGTCTATTTTGAAAGTGTAACCGTACGTTGCATATTTATTTTCCTAATTCCGTCCACCCGGACGTGGGTAAATGTGTTGTCGCTAACTTGGCAGTGCCACGGACCCATATCAATAAAACATCCCAGAGCGTCCAAATGTGAAGCGAGAGGGGTACCGACAGCGTCACTTCTTGAAGCATTGGGAATGAGAACGTGTTGGGGACACAGTTAAAGCTGTCATGAGAGGGAGGTAAACAGTGAGGGCAGCTTACCAAAAGAAGACTAGAGAGGGAGACTATAAGAAGTAGACTAAACGATTAATAGCAATGGAGCAGTAACATAAAATGAATAAAGATGAACCAGCTTTAGAACAAATAGTCAGTGTGAGGCAGCAGATAGATGACATCCTGAGCCAAGAGGTTGAGAAAAAACCAGGATTCATTAAGCAGACCTACTAAAGCAACTAAATACTTGGCAAGAAGGCTTAAGGTCCAGCAAGCTTACCACACAGTATATAATGTAAGTGTTATATAAATCTGAGTTAATAAGTTACATTATAATTAAGATAAGTTTATAAATAACCGCAAGTAACGGTGATTAGACTGTGTTAAAGGCGCAAGTTTTCAAGCCAAAGCCAGAAAGTGTTAGCCTACATTTTTGGGGATAAATCTAATGTTTGTTGTTTGTTACATGCTTCAAGGTTTAAAGGGTAAATACACCTCCGTAAGCAATCTTGACTCAAGCAAGTAGATGATTTTAAGTAGAAATTACCTAAAGGAATATTGTTTAATTTGAAACTTAAGTTTATGAAAGGTAACCAAGTTAAAGGGCCATTTAAGCACATTTAAAGGCTCATTCCACTGATGTGAAAACTTTTCTTTGTGTAAATTATGAGTGATTGAACACAGCTCAAAGCATATTTTCTCTGAAATTAAGTTGGCGTTTTCAGTTGTGTCCCCTTTTGGAAGGTTTAAAGGGCTACTTAACAACGTTTAAAGGGTCACTCTTTCCATTAAAAATGTTTTTCTTGTGTGAAAGATAAGTGATTTAATGCATCCCTAAGGATATTTAATCTGCAATTAAGGGTTTGTTTGCATTTGTGCCTTAATTTTCTCATATTTGTTTTGAATTTGAAGTGAACCTGAAGTCTACATAAGCTTAAATGTCGATATAGTTATTTGACACAGTATTGGAGTGTATATTGAGAAATCAGGTTTCCCACACAGTCTTCAGTTATTAAGTGTATTAATTACTTTATTAGGTACTCATATTTAAGCCCAATATAGCTTACATTTCACATAGTGTAATAGAAATCCATTACAAATCCATTGCACATCCCTCACAGCCACTCAAGTTGCCTCCAATGTCCCACATAAACACTGAGGCCTGCCGTGAAAATGCCAAATCACCAGTTCAACTCGATGCTACGGCCACTGAATCTGCAGAAGAAGCAGAGGGGCTATGGAGAAGTGAAAGAACACAAACCCTAACAGAAAAGGGAAAGGAGCATCATGAAGACAAACTAAAGAACGTACAACGTCGGTACAGAATTATCTACGAGAAATGGAAGTCTCACGCAAGAATAGGAAAGGAAATACTGACCTGTTCTAATCTAAAGGCCACGTATGAAGAGTTACGTCAAATACAAACTCCTGAACCAGACCTGCGGCGCAGAGTCGTCACGTGCATATCACTATCAGGTTTCATTATTCGAAAAGCAGAAAGACAACTTAAAGGGCATGCATCAGATCAAGATGAAGAGCCTTGGCCTGATGTCGGATCCATCTTACACTCCACAGGCTCCTTATCAAGATCACTGTCTCATCAATCTAACCATAGTTCTACCTACTCCAGCATCTACTCAGTCAAAAGAAATGTGGCTGCAGCTGCATCCCAGGAGGTGTTAGCAGTGTTGGATGAACAAGGGAGGGAAGCAACATAACTTCAAAGATTAGAGGCTGAAGAGAAGCAACGCCTGACACAGTTTCAATCTGAGATCCTAGCCAGACAACAAGCAATACAAGACAAACGTAGAAAGCTTGAACAGCTGGAAGAAGTGAAGAAACTGAATGCTGCAAGAGCTCGAGTGAAGTTCTATGACTAAGTTGAAGGAAACTGCGAAACAATCAACTCACTGAATGATGTTGAATCAGCAGGAGAACCTCAAGTTCTCAGTACTTTAAGTCCCCCATTCATTCCACAATCTCTACCAGTCACAAGCCAAATCCTCCATGCTTCATGCCCTCCATTCATTCCACAATCTTTACCAGTCACAACTCAAACCCTTCATGCTTCAAGTTCCCCATTCATTCCACAATCTTTACCAGTTACAACGCAAACCCTTCATGCTTCAAGTTCCCCATTCATTCCACAAACCATACCTGTCACAAGTCCAGCTTCTAGGCTCCACGGACTGCAGCCAGTACCTCAAGCTCAATTGCAGACTAGCTCTGACTTGGTCAACGTGTTAGTAGAAGCTATAAGTGCCAACCGTCTTCCAACACCTGAGCCTGCACTATTCACTGGAGATCCTTTAAAATTCAAAGACTGGCCACTATCTTTCTGTTGCGAAGCTCTGGGTCATTAGGGAATTTAGTCACCAATATGGGGTGTCTAGTCAGGACACGGGAGCACACCGAACACCAACTGAAAAACATTACAAACTGAAAATGAAACTTAACTGGCAGCCACTCTCTACATGCTTGGACAAGCTGCAACATGTAAAAGGGGTGTGGCCTAACAAACAACAAGTTGAATGTATTGTCCCTGCTTCCTCCCATTAACTGAGCCTTTTCTACAGCCGCCCCATAATTCACAGTGTGAATTATTTCCTGGAAAGGCTCAATCATCCCAGGGGCTGTCGTCGGGGTGTCCTCTGGGATGGCTGGCAGTTTGATGAGCTTGACTACTGGTCTGGTGTAGGTCCTTCCGTCCACCGCACCTCGGCGGTCCTCACCTTCCCATCAGCACTCCTAATGGTCTTTATGACCCGTCCCACAGGCTACTGTGCACGAGGTAGCCTTTGGTCAATCACCATCACCACCGTGCCAACGGTGAGGTTTCTTGTGTCCTTTACCCATTTCTGCCTAGACTGCAAGGAAGGTAAGCAGTTTCGCAGGAAACAAGTCCAGAATTGGTCGGCTAACACCTGGTTGTGCCGCCATCTTCTCCGGCTGAGAATCTCAGACTCGGGGTACACAACTTGAGGAGATAGTTGGGAGTTACTGGGTCCACGTCAGCTACGTCTGTAGACACATAGCTCAGTGGCTTGGAATCGAGAATTCCCTATTGGCACCACCCATACTCCTCGGGATTGAGGTAGATTTGGGCTACCCCAAATTTACGGACTGTTTTGTGCTCCATCACCTGCAGAAGACAAAGTATGACACCACCGTTTGTAAACTTTGGGAATTAGATTAAAATGATACTTACATTTATGAGGTAGCCCGCCTTGCTGTCCCCCACAGCATCCTTCACCTCCTTCACCCTCATCTTGGTGAGGACCCCAGACCTGTGGCCATAAATGCAGGCTGCGAGGTACCCAAAAAATTGGTAACTCGTCCTGGGGTCCCGGGCTGGAGCCTTTTTGATGTCCTCTGTAATTTGAGTAAAAGAGAGAAGAGAACGCTTATACTTCCCTAAGGACAACATTGCATTGTTACACAGAACTGGGGTGGAGTGGCTCAGTGGTTTAGACCAGTACCCTGTGTGTGAAAGACAACATGGTCGCAAGTTCGACTCCACCCCTGGCTGGTTGTACTCATACCCATTGTAAGTCGCTTTGGATAAAAGCGTCTGCTAAGTGACATGTAATAACTGCCACTCACTGAATATTTTTACCCTTTCCTTACCATTCTCTGTAAACCCTAGAGATGATTGTGTATGAAAATCCCAGTAGATCAGAGGTTCCTGAACTACCCAACAACCATGCCACGTTCAAAGTTCCTATTCTGATGCTTGATTTGAACTTCAGTGGGATGTTCTGATCATGTCTACATGGTACCTAAATTCACATTATTAGCCACATACTGTAGTTCAATTCTGTTTCAATTCAGATCAGATTTGATTACAACTACGAGTGTCTCGCATCTGACTCTCAAGTGAATGCAACTCTCCTCTGGAACAGCACACAAGTCAGGTGCACCCTAACACTGCTTGATTTTGGTTGATTGCTTCCGGTTTGGCTTGGGTGACATTACTGCCTCACATGTCTCGATTTCAACATCTCTTCACTGACTGTTATCACTAATCTACTCGTGGTTGGGCTTGTCGGTGCAGGTTGGTGATGACATCACAAAGTGCATGTGTAATGGCAAAAATCCACACGCAAACCAGTATATCAGAATCAGAATTGACGATCAGATTTCTGTGTCTACGCAGCAGGAAAAAAATGGATCCGAGTCTCCTCGTCCATGTGATGTGAAAGCAGCCTAAATGCACTGAGTTGCTGCCAGGTGTCTGATTATATATTTGTGTTAACAAGCAGTAGAACAGATGTACCCGATAAAGTGACTGATGAGTGTAGTGTAGAGCACAGTCTCTGTCAACCCAAACACATTTAAGATCTTCACAAGCTGCTAAGAAAGTTGGGAGTGTAATTACACGCTCATTGGAAATTCATTCCAGCCATTGTGCGTTGTGATTTTAACAAGGCTCTTTTCACTGTCACAGAGAGGTGACACTTCCACACATGACACAAATACACAAATAATCTCAATAATACACCGCAAATCCTTTCTTTGGCAGTTACTTGCAAGTTGGAGAGACGCTCTCAGTGCTTGAATCCAGGCTACACATTTCTTTGGTAATCAGGAGCTATTGTGTGCACCTGTGTTGTTCTGCACAGCTGAGTGCAATCAGCCTGGCTGGGAGGTTATAAAGGTAGGTTTGGATTTGGTGTTCTTCTCTTGTTGGTCACCAGAGTCAACACCTTCAGTTGACTTTCTGTCTTTTCTGTTTATAAGGGGACCTTTTTAGTTTAGTGTGCTTTTGAAGTGTATTTCACCTGCTTCGGTTTATTTGCAGTTCATTTGTTCATTGCTCATTTTAATAGGAGTGGGGGGGGGTTTGTGTGACATGGAAGTGCCGAATGTCCCTACATGAATCCATGCTGTTACATTGCTAAGTGTCCCTACATGAATTCATAGGGACATTGCTAGATGTCTTAATATGAATCCATGCTGTCCCATTACCAAGTGTTCAACATGAATCCATGCTGTTACATAGAGTAGTTGTGACATTGGGGGGGCACTTTGGTTAGCATTTGTGATCTTAGAGCCTCTGAACAAATCCAGAGGCGCTGAGACCACACAGGCTTTAAGCCTCCACGCCACGTCACGGCAGAGCCCATGTGGAGTTTTTTTTTTGTGTGTGCAAACATGCACTTTTCTTTTTTTTTTTATTTATTTAAACATTTAACATTAAACATAAAACTTAAAATACACCTCAAAATGTTTACATTTTCACTCTCTCTCTATTTCCTTCGAGGATCGTTTTTTCTGGGGCTAAACCCCAGCTTCACTTTTACTTTTTTCAAGACAGTCTAGCTGCAGACCTGCACTGTCAGGACCCTTCGTTGCAGACCTGCACTGTGAGGTCTCCTGCACTGTCAGGACCGGAAGTTGATTCGAAGCCTTTCAAAATAAAAGCGACCATACCGGAAGCACGTATTTTTCGTTCCCAATGTTTCTTGGATCTTTATTTTATGTTTACAATGTAAATATGTTTATGTGTATCCATGTGTTTAATGAAAGAGATTTTAAAAAAACGGTATATCTTTCCAGTTCAACTGTATAAGGTGAAAAAACTCAGGAAAATGTCAAGATAAAAAACTAACAAAATATTATATTTAAAAAAAAGAAAATACAAAACGTTATGACCACTTCTAGGGTTATTCTACAGATAATCAGTGCAAACTAGATGTACAGCTATTGTTATGATCCCCTATAAACATTATTAGCCTACTCAAAACATGCATCATTTTACGCCAGTATTTTAATTTAATATAATTCACAAAAAGGACAGCTGTTAGTTTAGTCTGCACTACAAATTCATATTGAAACAATACATCTCTGTAAATACACCTTAGTGTGTGATGGCATAATGCATCTACACTCCAACCTATTGCTGACTGTTCTTTGCTTCTATACCATTATTTATCATTGAAAATGTAGCCCCCTGCACTGCTGGATCCATTTACATATTGATTTACTTATTTTTTTTTATATAGGCATATCTTATGTTTGTTTGCAATTATAACACCTCATAGTTCATTTAATAATTGCTTAATATTGTTTGTGCTATGTTCTTACCTTGTGCTATTGGACCAAATGGAGGGTGTGAGGGTAGATGATTTTAAATGAACTTAGCTTTGTGTATTCAAAGTGAATTACTGAATACCTATGACCCAGATAACCAATATCTCCTAAGCAGTTTTTTTTTTCTTTTTCCACAATTTTAACTTTTTTTTTTTTTTCTTTCTACTCTTTGTACTCACAGTACGCCAAGTACCCTCGTTTGTCCATAATCTCTTCACAGAAGAGCCACATATCTTCAATCTGGTAAAAAATAAATTTAAAAGGCTCAAGAATTAATTCTTTCTCTTCCTCATTCAGATCCATGGTGTCAAACAGCTTTCCCATTTCCTGCGCAGCCTCCTCAGTTTGGGTGCTGTTCATGTTCAAAATCTGAGGCATCTCCACTCTGGCTGCAAACAAGTGTTGATGTCGTAATAAGTAAAACAAAATTATATGATATAACTCAGTTTTCTTGGTCTTTGAGTAGGAAAATGGCACATTTAAGTGAGCACTATCATACGATAACAACGCTGAAAACTACCCAAAAGTCCAAAACCCGATTCTTTCAAATTAATATAACTTTACAGGACAATATATAGTGTGCAACATAACGTTCTAGTGAATAAAGACTGTTTCTGTTTCTTCGTATAACGCAAAGTTGTTGTCACTTGAATGTTACTCACCTCGTCGTCTTCACACTTCACATGGGGAATGAAAAATACGTGCTTCAAGTATGCTCACTTTTATTTTGAATGTATGCTTCCGGTATGCTCGCTTTTATTTTGAAAGGCTTCGAATCAACTTCCGGTCCTGACAGTGCAGGAGACCTCACAGTGCAGGTCTGCAACGAAGGGTCCTGACAGTGCAGGTCTGCAGCTAGACCCCTCTCACTTTTTTTGCCAGAAGCTGTGAAGTGGACTGCTTCTTCCGTGGCGTCACCTTCAGAATAAAGAACAGGTATACATAATGTAGCAGTATGAGCGTTGTGTTACTTTCCCCCTCGCTCATTGTTGTTTATTGGTTGCTATGGTAACACTTCCGGTAATCATTGAGGCAGCCGGTACAAAAGCGTAGTCCGCTCGCCGGCTCTTCCTCTGCTCCCATTGTCGCCTGTCACTTTTAGTGTGAGGTCACGTCTCCGATCGGTAGGTTCGCACACTTTACTTCGCTAATCGCTTAGTTTAGTTAGTATGCTCAAACTTGGCATTGTGTTATAGGTAGTGATGGGCAAATGAAGCCCCGTGAATCACTGAGGCTTTCCAGCCCATTGCTTCACCAAAAGGTTCACTCATCGAGGCCTCAATGAAACAGTGAATACTGCCATCTGCTGGACAAATTAAATTACAGTCAATGCCATTGTACCACGACTTGAGCTGAAATGTATGATTTACTTATGTGTGCAGAAACAATAAACAATGGATATTTCTATAGTATGATCATGTGTAAGTATGTGGACAACAACACAGACATGGAGCTCTGTTCTTAATTAAAATACCAATGACAACATTTCAAGAGTTTGTATTTTTATTCAAAAACACTAGTTTTTCCAATGTTTTTGGATTCAGGCGGTTCCTTTTTTTAGACAACACTTCTCCAGCCTTCGAAAAAACCCTCTCACATGGCACTGAAGACGCTGGCGAACATAACCAGGTTACTGCCAGTTTGTGAAGGTGTGGATACATGGCTTTATGTCCATGCCAATATACGAGTGGATCCTCATCCCTTGAAATATTCATCTCTGCCAAGTAACGATCCACTTCAATCACGGCATCTGCCACCACACTTGAGCTGCTCCCGCTGCTGTTTATGGCGTCATCCAACAGCCGCCAAAGTTCACCTAATAACAAAAAAGGGGGGTGGGGTGTCATGCACAATACCACTGTCATAATCAAGGATACAGATGGGGTTACTTACTATTGCCACCAGATTGAGCCACGCGAGTGTTTTGCAGCTGTTCTGGGGGGGCAGATGAGGCTTCATGCCTAATAAGGCATTGTGAACCGGCTGAAAAATGAGTGTGCAAATGTAATAACATTTGCACACTCATTTTTCAGCCGGTTCACTGCTTCTTGTCTCCTGGTTGCATTTTCGAATCCTAATTTTTTAAATCTTGGATCCAATAAAGTTGGCATTGTCAGGCCACCTGCTGACTCCAAAGAACTCATGTGGTCCCTCAGACGTCGAACAAGGTTGTCCCCCAGCTGCCTCGCAATGGTGGATGCATTCATTGTGTGCATCTTGTTTGTTATTGCATGATGCAACATCTTCATGAGAGGTATCACTTTTGAGGAGGATACCCTCTTCTCAGCAGAAACCTCAACTGTTGCTTGGTGGAATGGGGCGAGTACACTCAGAGTGTTGTTCACAGAGTCATACTCAGCTGCTGTAAGGGGGGTAATGTCTGTTTTCAGTGAGGCCAGGGCTGCCCCCACTGGCTCTCTTAGCTCATACAGCCGCTGCAACATAAGGAATGTGCTGTTCCAACGCGTGTCTACCTCTATTATCATTTTGTAGGGCTGCCTTCCCATCTGCTCCTGCACTTGGACCAGTCGATCTTTCGCAGTAGTGCTTGTGCGGAAGAGGGTCACCAACCTCCTACATTTCTGCCTTAATTCATTTAGTCCTTCCACATCATCGAAGGACTTGCGAACAATAAGGTTTATTGTGTGAGCAATGCATATTGCATGCCTCACATTTAGCTGTCTCACACAAGCGTTCATGTTTGATGCGCCATCAGTGACAAGACACTTCACCTTATCTCTGATGCCCCACTCCTCCATGAGCTGTACATGCCCCGCTGCAAGGTTTTCTGCTGTATGGGCCTTTGGAAAATGTTGCACCCCAAGCAGAGTAGTGCAGAGCTGGTCTTCATCGTCAATGAAATGGCACGTCACTGCCAGGTAGGCGTCCATATTGATGGACGTCCACATGTCAGACGTGAGACTGACAGCCACAGCCTTCTGGACCTGCTCTCTGGCCTTCTCCTTGGCCTCCTGATATTTTATATCCACCATTGCTTTCAGAGCCTGAGGGTGAAAAGAAGAGCTGTTATGATGACCAACATAAAAATTACCACATTGGCTCTGTTCACACACCTTTCTACTGGGGAGAATATAGTTGGGATCCATTAGGTGCATGAGCTCCCTGAAGCCCACATCCTCCACAACGGAGAACGGCTGGGAGTCCTTGATGATCATGTTGACCACAGCCTCATCCACCATTGCTTTTCTGGAACCTGTAACAGTTATCAATTAACAGTGATGCTGGTGTGTTGTAGGAGCTGAACACGAGATTTTGACAACATGCAAAAAAATATCTGATGGTACTTTGGCTTGTATCCGGCCTGTTGGCAGGCTGGGCATGCTCATGCAGTGCTCTGTAATGGCGAAGCATGGAGGAAGTGTTGTTGCTGTATGTTAGCTGTTTATCACACAGCAAGCACCTCACCTTTAAGGAAGTCATACATATTAGGACTGATAGTTCAGTGTATAGCGAGTATACAATATTCACTATTTTATGTATATCATTACACATACAAACCTTATTATGATCAGTCAACTCAAAATACTCCCATACAGGTGAGGACTTCCTCACCTGTATGGTGAGGAAGATGGAGCAGATGGAGCCTTTCTTGCTGGCTCCATCTTTGTGAAAAGGAATTTGTGGCAAAACAAACAAAAATGGAACTGGCAGGAATGTTAATGCTCCTACAGTGCTTTGTAGTAAAATCACGCTTAACATATACATGCACCATCACATGAATAAATCATTCCCCAACACCAGTGTTTATTTTTTCAACTCATTTTATTAATGATACACAAAACAGTTGTACATATTTCACTTAAACATGTTATCTTAAAGAATGAGTAACACAACACTGCTGTCAAACTGTGGCTTCCCAGTGACGTCTTTACATACATGAGTCAAAGTAGAGTGTATGTGACTGAAGAAAGTGACAGAAGTTGCACATATATACTCAGGAGTGACATTTACAAACATAATAACTGACATACACACAAACAAACACAAACCAGTGTAAAAGGAAAGAAAAATATATATCTCACATCAAAGCCCTACAGTGGGGGAAATGATCTACACTACTCCTTCTACTTCTCCTACTCTCCTGCTACTGCTACTCTTATTCAGACAAACTCTCTCCAACTCTCACTAACTCTCTCTAACTCTCACTAACTCTCTCTAACTCTCACTAACTCTCTCTAACTCTCGCTAACTCTCTCCAACTGTCTCCAACTCTCTCTAACTCTCACTTACTCTCTCCAACTCTTCTCACCATAAACGCCTACAACACCCACAGCGTGCCTCGAGGTTTGAAGCGTTTTATTGGGAAGTGATACGGTGAACGAACCAATGACGTGATCTGTCCAAACCGAGGCCTGGTTTGTCATCGGTTACGTCATTTTCCGGAATCGATACAGGCCTCGAAGCGCGGCTTCATTTGACACGCCCACTTTTACTCGAGACAAGCCTCAATGCCTCAGTTCATTTGTCCCATCACTAGTTATAGGGCGACTGGTTTCGTGCTGCTCCGTGCTGTGTGTGCACGCTGCTGTGGGTTGATCGGCAGTGGTAAGTGTCTCTCTCTCTCGCTGGTTGTTGCTAGTGGGTGGCTAACGCTAGTGTGGTCGCAGGTGCATGCTGGCGGCTGCCTGAAGCTCTCGTCCTTTTCCTCCTCTTGTGAGTGTTTGTTACTACTACAAGAAGGTACGTCTGTATATTGTGAAATATAATCAACTTAATCAAAACGTACGTAGCGGTTGTTAATAATGTTCTTGTTAATAATGTTAATAATGCAGCCGCTGCTGCTTTGTAGCCACTGAGTTTTGGTTCGTGTTGGTGGCCGCTGCGGGCTCGTGTGGCGTCATTCGGTGGCTGTCGGAAACTTTACCGCCGACTGCCAAGCCAAGCATACGCCGGGCCAAAGCGATCGTTCGGCTGCAGCCCCGCACGACTGCTTTTACCGGGGATTTTCCCCCTTATACGGAGCGAATGAGTGTGTGTGTGTGTGTGTGAGTGGGAAAGTGTGAAATATTGTTTTTGGGTATTGTGTCTGGGTTAAATGGGATTTTGTTTATGTAATTTTATTTAGTTAATTTCAAGATTGTGTTTTGTAATTTAAGTAATTTGATTTTGTTTTGGTTTTCTTTCAGTTTCTCTTTCCTTGTCAGTAGTAAAGTTGTTATGTGATTTATTTAGGCCTGTGACCTGCCCATGTTTAGTTCTGTTTTGCTTTTGTTTTGAATGTATGAATCCCCACTAATTTGTTGTTATCCTCCCCCTTTTTCAGTTGCTGTAGGCCGGTGGTGGTGCTGGTGGTCTGGTGGTGGCATCCTCCCGTCTTGTCTTGCTGTGTCCCTGGGAGCGGGTTTTCATCACTGAGAGTGTCTGCCACGTGTGCTTGGTGATATTGTGGTGTTTTTCTTTGGTGGATCCCTCCCCTGCCCTAGCCTTCGTCCACTCACCTTGGCCTCAGCCCTGTTAAGGTTCTTTTTCCCCCATTTTTGTTGGTGTGAATGAGTTTTATTGAAGTTTTTAGGATTATTGTTTAATAAAAGAAACATATGTTAACTTGGAACCACGTCTCTTGCCCCCTCAGTAACCCGAACTGTGTGCCTTTTATAATATTACCTAGAAATTCCCGGGGTGGCGTTGTCGAGCTTCTAATAATTTCTTACTTTATCGCCTATCCGCGCCACAATAAGGTTAGTGAATTTTGACAGTGGTGTGATAGGAATTGCAAGGGTTTAATTTACTCTTGTTTGCTCCTCGGACTCCTCCGCTGCTTTGGAGGGGTCGGCGGAAGCAGATGAGAGCGCTGGTTCGCCTTGTCTCAGGGAGAGACTGACAAACGGCTCTCTCATCTGCTTCGCCCGCTTCAGTGTGTTATGGAGTGCGTAGAACTTTTCCTGTGTCTTTATATTGTGGCACATGAAAGTGGCCACTTGGTCCCGCACCTCTTGGATTCAAAGTACTATGAGGTACTTGGTAAGACAAACATAAGTAAAAACGCCCCAAATTGAGCAATTCCTCATCATGTGTTTTTGATACCCACATAGGTGGACACTGCCGACCTGATGTCCATCAAAGTGGGCGCTCCCTGGAGGCCCATCTCGGCCCGCGCCGCCCGGAAGTACTTGATTAAGTCCTTGGCCTCCCCCCGGCCAAGGGACGAGAAGAAGTACCCATTGGTGGGCACTGCTCTTTTACGAAGACGGAGCCACTCTGTACACCAATTGTATTCCTCGGGCTCCAGGTATATCTGCGCCACCCCGAACTTCCTGACCGTCTTGTGGTCCAAGACCTGCAGAAGACAAAGTATGACACCACGGATTTGTAAGCGTGGAACAGAAACAAAAATTGACGTGTGATGTTTAAGAAGTTTTGGGAAAGAGATTAAAATTATACTTACATTAATGAGGTACCCTGTTTCTGGGTCCCCAACGGCCTCCTTGACCTCCTTCACTCTCATTTTTGTCAGTACACCGGACCGGTGTCCATATATGGATGAGAGGTAGGCCTCCAGGTACCCAAAGAACCGGTACCTTGTCTTCGGGTCTCAGGGTGGCGCATTTGCAATGTCCTCTGTAATAAGAGTTAAAGAGAGAATAGAACAATAACACTTGCTGCTTAGTCTGCTTGACCAGCAGCTGGTGTCCAAGGATGTTCCACCACACATCCCTGTGCAGTTTACGCAGCTCCCTGACCAGCAGGGTCTGCTCACCACTTTTTACCCTCGAGTGCTTCGGGGGGGTATCATGAAAATACTCCATGAAGGAGATGGCCTGGCCCAAATACAGTGCCACTGTAGTTGGGGCCAGGCCGACGTTCCTCAGGAGTGCAGGGTAGCTGTAGAAAGACCAATCTGGCTTTAGTCTCAGTCATATGTTTTGAGTACTTCATCATCATCGTCAAACCATTATGGTAACTAAGCAAAAGACTTGACAAGAAAAGAACATTCTTAACATCCGTAAATTCACTACTTACAACTTGAGCAGGGGCAGGTTAAAGCGGAACCTCCAATCCCACAACTGCAGTGACGGGCAGCCGAGGCAAAGAAATTTGACCAGAACCTTGGCCCGGCTGCTCTTTGTCACTGCGTTCTCTTGCATTTTGGCCGTGCCTTGAGCAGAAAATGTACGCCACATACTACTCCATGTAGCTGTCTGTAAAGATGCAACACACATGATGATGAATGTAGCGTGAAAACACTCCACACACCTGCACAAGCACACAATGTGTTCATTCTTACTAATGGAGGTGCCGAACTCAATGTTCCTCAATTGGGAGCCCCTGCTCCTCCGTGCATGTGAACAATGAATGAAATGATATTAAAAATGATAGTATGCTATTGAATGGATAGAGTGACCATGATTGTACTTGCACTATACTATAAGTGTGATTGTTTAAAAAAAAAAAAAAAAAAAAAAAAAAAAAGATACAAAGTAAGAAAGAAAGGGTTTACCTGACATCTTCCGGAATACACTCACCAAATCCATCCCTGATGCGACTATTACAGTCTGGTGGTCCCATACTTTCTGGAACTCAAAGGCACTGGGGATATGTCCATTTTTGTGCAGCCATACTTTTGTGTTTTGTTTGCAGACAGTTCCCCATGATGGATTGGGGAGTAGTATTACATCTTTGTTGAAATGTTCATGCTGCTGTGCACAAGCTCTGAAATCATATAAGAATATCAGACAGACAGTGCAAGTCAAGCTGCCACAGCTTATACTATTCAGAGACCATGGCAGTAGAGCATCATGCACAACTGGATAAACCATTAGGGATCAGATTTTTTAACTTTGGCAAGTATAAAAAGGCTTACCCTCACCACTTATCAACCCTCCTTTGGCTGGAAACCAACCTCCCTATGCCTTATGTACCCTAGTAAAGCACAGTTAGCTTAACAGATAGCTATTATTTAGATATGTTATAGGTTCAGAAGACTAAGTTTTGGGCTAGGTTCAGAAGACTAAGTCTGACTCTAGGAGTGGAGAGGAAGACACAGACACAGTTTAGTTTTGGTGACACCATATAATTGTGAGCCATAACCATGAAAATATTTATCAACAAAACACAAATGGCCATTCATACACAACACAATATTTACAGTTCATACCATATATACATATTGACAGTAACTAAATTTAGGGAAAAAGTCTGTATTGAGGGGTTAATGTATGTAGTGTATATGTGGGCTGTTATTGGACGGCAAGGGGCAGAAAGAGAGGAGCGGCTGCATCAAGGAGCCTCCTACCAGCCCGATCAGAGCAGACTATACCCTCTAGCTCGCCATCAACCTGGCCTGTATGGAAAACAGGTCCTATTAAATATCTCATGTGCACACAATAATCACAATACATATCAGTATATCAATCAAGTTCAACATTGTACAATATAATCAATCAATATAAATAAATAGCAATATTTGTTGTATTAGAATATTTATCAGTCATTCCAGTAGCATCAAACAACTTAACATGCTTAACATGGATAAATTCAAGGAACTAGGCATATGCCGCAACAGGTAGTGGCTAGGCTAAGTGTCAAGTCCTCCTCTTGTTCAACATCCAAAATACACAAGGACAACTCCAATTTTTGACTTAATCATTTTTATTTTCCTTTTGGCTCTGTCAGTTGATTGGTCTGGTCAGTAAATTAGGTTGTAAACCTTGAAAGAAAGAAACAAGTTACAATTTTAATTAAAAAATGTTATTAATTTTTTTTAATGCATTTTAAATTAATTTAAACACTTGTTAAACATTTTAAATGGATTAAACACTTAAGCCTTTTAAATATAATAAAGAAAATCTAATTTCATCCATTTTCCAAATTTTATTATAAAGTTTTAACATTTAACTTTTTACTATCCTTTTGTATCTTTATACCTTTAATTTTCCTAACTCAAATGAAATATTGTTTCAGCACAAATCCATTTAACGTAAATCAATGCTGCAATGTATTTTTCAGGCAATCTACACATTAAAACATAAACTTAAACATTTGAAGCAGCATTTCAAACACCACGAAAGTAAATAAAATGTTTCATCGACCATTGGCGTCTTTGGACTGAACCTATGAGTGAACTTGAGGTCTTCTCTCTGAAGTTTGTTTGACTGAATGACTGAGTCCCTCAGTGTCTTCACTGGTGCTCCAAATCAGTGACAATGACTGATCAGGTGACAAGTATTCAGTTTGCTGCTGCTGGTGAACTCTGGGAAGTGTAGTTCTTTCAGACCCATCCTGAGAGTCAGCTCAACACCTCCCACTTGAGCTCCTGGTTTTTCCAAACCCAGAGGTCACACAAGCCCTTTACTTGCTTGTTCTTCAGTGGGAAGTAGAATGACAAGGCGTCTGACATCTCTATGAAGAATTGTGGCTGGGATTTTGTTTTGAAGCCTCCTGGTTTTCACTGTTTCCTCTTGTGGGCCCTTCTTTGCCTTTTTGATGTGAACAGGATAGCTGGGAAAAGTTTTCACAAGCACATCTCTTACAATGCCTTTGCTGTCAGCATTGACACTGACCACTCTAGCCAGCTTGTACTGTCCTCTTAGGGCGTTTTGGTCAGCCAACCAGACCACATCTCCAACAGCAACATTTCGCTCTTTGGTGTGTCATTTGTTTCTTATGAACAGATTTTGTCCAGCCAATTGGCTCCACTTCTTCCAGAAATCGCTTAACTCTGCTTGAATATGTTTAAGTCTTTTGTAAGGGTACCCGTCAAACTGGAAATCTCCAGGGTCTCCCTTTGGATTGGCACGTCCTAAAAGCAGCGAATTTGGGGTTATATACTCTACACAGTCTTCTCTGCTTTGAGTTCTTGCATCGATGGGTCTCTCATTTGCAAGGTTGGCTGCCATGAAGAGAAAAGTTTGGAATTCTCCCTATGTGAAAACACCATCTCCACCAAGGTTGCTCAACGCCCGCTTCACTACTTTGACAGCTGCCTCTGCTGCACCATTCCTATGGGGAGAGTCTGCAGGATGGATTCTCCACGACCATTCTGTACCATGCTTGGCAGCTGTATCTTCAAGTTCAGACCTGTTTAGTCGGTCAAGGAATTTGTGAAGCTTCTCTGGCTTCTCTGGCTCAGGTCTGGCTTCCTGGGGTGTCCTCTCAGTGAAGTGAATCTTTGATAGGCTAGCAGGAATCCTTCAGATGACATGTCACTCACCACTTCAGTGTGTATGGCTCGAGAAGCCATGCAGCAGAAGACTATCCCCCATACTCTGAGTCTAGCTCCCTTTTGACCTCATCTTTAACTTCATAAGGGCCGAACAGATCCATGGTGGTGAATTCAAAAGGTGCGGCTGGGCCTGTTCGCTCTAGAGGCAGGTCAGCCATGATTTGTTGACACTGTTTTGCCTTGTTTTTCCTGCAGACCACACAGCTGTCAACCATTTTCTTGGCAAGTCTACGGCCTATTATTGTCCAGGCTTTCTTCCTCATCCGGAGAAGGGTTCCTGCCACTCCCTCGTGGTTTGCTTTGTGGGATTCTTGTGCCAGCAATGTTGATACCCATGCTTCAAATGGTAAAACTGGCACTGCTGTCTTATCTTCGTTGAACGTCTGAATTCTGCCTCCACAAACTAGCAGTCCAGAGTTCACATCTTTGTATACTGCCAGTCTGCTTAGAGTTGTGTCTGAAAAACTGTACCTTCTTGAGCTGCGAGAAAGAGGTCTTTGAGTGCATCTTCATGTTCTTTGACAGTCGGCATAGCTTGCTTGGGTGATGTTACCCAAGGGGTGTTCAGCCTCTTCTGATCCAGAGGTGTCAACTTGGCTTTTCATTCAACAAATCGAACTTCAATGCCTTGACTTGTCTTACATCTTAAGTACATCACAGCTTCATAGGTCTTGTGCACTTCCATCAGAAAATGTAATGCCCCAAGGTTTCCCTTCCCAGCCAGCTGGTGTGAGGCTCCTGTGGAATTTCACCTGTCCAAGCTGCACATATTCTTCAAAAAGCTGTATGGCTTCTTCTCTGAGGCTTTCTGAGAGAGGTTGGTCCCAGGTGACCTGAGTTAGTTTCCCACCCTCTCCCTCTTGGAATGCTTTTCTTACAAGAATTGCTCCCTTCTGCTTGGCAGGTGTAACTAAGCCAATTGGGTCGTACAGTCTAACTACTTGGCTTAAGAGATCCCTCCTTGTCAGTGGATTAGGTGTCTCAGTTCTCACCTCCTCTTTGAGAAGATCTTTTCCAACTCTCATCTTCTTCTTTCTTTATTCACTTCTTTTCCAAGTGAATAAAGTTCGGCAGCCGTGCTGTTTCCCTCATAGCCAACTGAGCAATGCAACCAGCAGGTCTGTCTCCAATGTTGACTCTGGTAATTGCATATTCACTTATCTCTTCATCTGGGCTGTCCCTCCAGAGGAACCTGTGAAGATGCGTCTCACGCTCCTCCAGCCAGACAGAGTTGTACATCTTTTTGATGTCTCCTAGAGATGCATGCATCCCTTCTCTGAATCTCAACAGGACAGCTCTGATAGTGTTGAGAATGTCTGGTCCCTTCAGAAGAACATCATTCATACTCAGGCCTTTGTATTTCTGGCTACTATTCCATACAATTCGAACTGGTGTCGTCACTGAATGAGGGTTTGGCGCCACCAGGTGGCTTACGTACCACACTGGTCCGTTCCACTTGTCCATGATTTTGTTGGTGAGTTTCAAGGCTGCGCCTCGTTCAACCATTTCATTAATCTGGGTATCATATGCGACTTTCCAGTCTGGCTCTCTACTTAGTTGCTTTTCCATCCTTAAGAAACAAGCCTGGACGGCACCTTTGTTGTTTGGGAGAGAGGCAGGATCTACCATCCAAGGATACTTTGCATCCCAATGTGGAGCTGCTGTGTGAGCATCCCCCTTTTTGTAGGTGAGGCCTCCTTTAATGATCTCAAGCTCCCTCTCCTCTGCCAGGGTCACTTCTTATCCTCCTGGTGGACAGTTTCCAGATCGGCATCCTCCACATTTTGGCTCACATGCAGCTCTGATGCTGTCCCAGTGCCACCACTCAAGGAACTCACGGTTACTAGCAGCTGTACATTTGGTCTGAGCAACATCCTCCTGCTGTAGCTGGGCTGTGTCAGTTGTTGGACTTGTGATTTCTTGATATTTGGCAGCTGGGAGCGAGCAAAGTGTGTTTTGGACTCATATGCTGCAACCTCCACTTCTTCAAACAAGTCGGGATGTGCTCCACCCACTGTCTTCCCTAATGGACTCTCCCACAAGACGAGGTCTCCGATGATTTTTACCCTCTGGGGAGCCAGTGTTCTCTCTCGGTGGCTTATGAGAAGTTCAACCTCTTCTGGCCTTTCCAATTCTTTAAGTTTGACTTCTGGGAAGAATTTTTTCAACTTCTCAGGTTCAATTCCTTGATGCACTCTGGCGATTTCATCCAAGCCGTAGCAGACCATTTCATGAGCTCTCTTTGTCCCTTTAGGAGTCTTGACTCTGACTTTGAGGAGATACCTTTGTGTGTTCACCTTCATGGTCATTCCACCAACTCCATGCACAACTAAAGTTATCTTCTCATTTCTTAACCTCAGTCTTTCAGCAGCCTTATGGGTAATGTAGTTTGTATCTGAGGCAAGATCAATTAAAGTCCCAATCTTCTGCCCTGCATTTGCAGTGACTTGCATCAACATCATGATGACAGGAAGTTCTGAGATCCCATTTCTCTGCAGTAGCTCAGACTGGCCTGAAGCATCGAGTGTCACTGTGTTTTTGTTGGTGTTGGTGAAAGCCTTTCTGCATCGATCTGCCATTTCTGGGAAAAGTTCTGATAAGATCTTCTCTTATTCCCCGTTAGCTTGCTTTCACCTTTGCAGTCTTTTCCACCTTTTTCTCTCTTCCCCTTTTTTGACTTCTCCTTTTGGGCAGAGGAAAAAATGGTGGTCTGGGGCACCACCTTCCCTTTTACAGTCTTTATTTCTGCATAGGAAAGTGTCTCTGCAGTATCCTTCTTCATAATGGCATCCAAGACATCTTCTGCATGCCCCCAGCTTTCTCAATACAGCTTTCTTTTCAGGTAGCTTAAGTTTTTTGAGCTTTCTACAGAAGAAGATTTTGTTGTTGTGCCCACTATCGCCACAGATACCACATACCTCACCAAGCTCTTCTTTCTTTGTGGTTTTTGTTGAAGCGATCTTCCTGTCATACTTCTTGTCTGAACGATCTGTTTTCTCCATCTTCTCCACATTTCTGAGCTGTTAGAGTCTCTCTAGTATTTCCTGTTGACTTTTCAGGAACTTCAAGAGCATGTCAAAATGGTTGTCTGATGTGACATTGTTTCTGGGTTCAAACGTGAACATCAACCAGTCTCTTTTAATAAAGTCAGGCAACTTACTTTCAATGTATTTAATTACCAGTGCGTTATTTATGGCTCCAGAGTTTCCTAACTCTGTGAGATCTGCTAGGGCCTTCTCCACTGACTGAATGAGATCAATGACCTTTCTGGGCTGGTTCCCCTTCACTTGTGGCATCTTCTCCAGCTCTTCAAGGATTTCCACAGTGATGGTTGACTTGTTGCCATATCTGTTTTCCATGACTCTGAACATGTCATTGGCATTTGTGTAGGTTGAAAGCCTGAGGTCCTTTGAGATTTTGTCATCCACACTTTCCAAAAGTTGAATTTTCTTAACTTCAATTGATCCGGATGGCTCTCCCTGCTTTTGCAGACTCTCCCAGTCTTTCCTCCATCTGTGATATTCTCTCTTGCTTCCATTGGAGATAGGTAGAGTGGTTGGCTTGATTCTCACTATTGGTGTGGATGTTGCTGGTTGGGGTAGTAGTTTCACTCCTGTGCCTTGCTCATTGATCGTCCGTGCAGTGGCAAATTCAGCTTTCCTTAATTCAAGCCTGTAGTAGGATGCTCTTAGGTCCTTGACTCTTCCCCCCAATTCATCCTTTAATTCCACAGGGATCCATCTCTCCCATGTTGACATTGCTGAGATGGCTTCCTTTATTCTCTTGTCCAAGAGAACAAGTTGCACTTCATAGCCCTCTAAATTGGCACTTTCCACAGGTACATCAGCCGCTTTGTCATTGGCTTTTTCTGCTTCCAGGATTGCCACAGGAAGTTCACTTCCTCCATACTTTGACCACAGGTTTGTTTGAACAATGTCTCTTATTTCTTCCAACTTTGTTTTGCCTTCTTTTACAGATTTATCAATGTCGGCCTCTTGCTGTTCATCAAGACCTGCGTCCTTGTCCTCAGTCTTAATGTCAGCCTCTAGTCCAATCCTGTAGTCCTCATTGGTATCGAGCATCTTTCTGAAGCAGTCTGAAAGCTTAGTGAATTCCTCCTTTAACTCCACTTGAAGCATGCTGCTTGCTCCTCTTGAAATGAAGTTGGCCTGTCTTGTGAAGCTGCTTTTTGCAATGGTCCTCTTCTTTTTGAGCTGCTGGACAGACTTCCCCAGGATCTCTTCGGCCATCTTGACTTCTTCTGTGTCAACAGCTTATTACTGGATCTGAAGCCGTTTATCCTCAGGGCCAGGCAGCTCTGCGTGGTTTACAACTGTCAAGTCCTCCTCTTGTTCAACATCCAAAATACACAAGGACAACTCTAATTTTTGACTCAATCATTTTTATTTTCCTTTTGGCTTTGTCAGTTGATTGGTCTGGTCAGTAAATTAGGTTGTAAACCTTGAAAGACAGAAACAAAAGTTACAATTTTAATTAAACATTTTAATTAAACATTTTTTAATGCATTTTAAATGAATTTAAACATTAATTAAACATTTTAAATGGATTAAACACTTAAGCCTTTTAAATAGAATAAAGAAAATCTAATTTCATCCATTTTCCAAATTTTTTAATTAAGTTTTAACATTTAACTTTTTACTATCCTTTTGTATCTTTATACCTTTAATTTTCCTAACTCAAAATGAAATATTGTTTCAGCACAAATCCATTTAATGTAAATCAATGCTGCAATGTATTTTTCAGGCAATCTACACATTAAAACATAAACTTAAACATTTGAAGCAGCATTTCAAACACCATGAAAGTAAATAAAATGTTTCACCGACCATTGGCGTCTTTGGACTGAACCTATGAGTGAACTTGAGGTCTTCTCTCTGAAGTTTGTTTGACTGAATGACTGAGTCCCTCAGTGTCTTCACAGGTGCTCCAAATCAGTGACAATGACTGATCAGGTGACAAGTAGTCAGTTTGCTGCTGCTGGTGAACTCTGGGAAGTATAGTTCTTTCAGACCCATCCTGAGAGTCAGCTCAACACTAAGCTAACATCATATGATTAGCGTTAGCTCCACTCACCAATTCCGTGATTTAATCGGCCTAATACTCCGAATCGGGTGATCAGCGGCTCCGGTAGTCGGCTCCTATGTTTGAACATTATGTTACTTTATTGCATTTAGTTTCAGAGTGGTTTGATGCGATATTAGGCGGCGTACTACAACATATCTGCAGCAAACATTTCCTCGGCGTGCTCCTCTCGCTGCTGCTGGCAGCGAGCCCCAACGGAGTTATGTTACGGCGTGACGTGATGACGTAGCGGCGCAATGTGGTGATGTAGCGGCGCGACGTAATGACGCACGGCATCATCTTACGTTTCACGAATGGGGGATAATAATAATAATAATAATAATAATAATGGGTTTTTCACCTGGGTTACACCTATGTTATACATTTCCTCTAATGTCTGCAGAGATTTTAAAAGAACTCCTATAAAACCACAATTTCCTGCTCTCTGAGACCTATACA
This sequence comes from Solea solea, assembly GCF_958295425.1. Classification (NCBI taxonomy): domain Eukaryota; kingdom Metazoa; phylum Chordata; class Actinopteri; order Pleuronectiformes; family Soleidae; genus Solea; species Solea solea. The sequence goes on along the minus strand of NC_081152.1, from coordinate 23,535,322 downwards.
TCTTGACGGGACATTTGCGCATGCTTCACCTGTAAGAAGGGCGCCGAGAAAAGAAAAAACTGTCCAAAGACATATAATACAGTATTTGCATCTCATCAGAAACGGTTAACAATCGGTTAACGAGCTTCGGTTATCGGTCAGAAAACCCCCCAAAATATTCTAGCTAGAATGGCAATACGGGGTAAATATCCATCTCACCTTCTTCTCCTTGTGCCCGATGTCCATATGCCGAAGCTCTGCTGAGCCTGATACCGTGGCACGGAGGTCCGGACCGGGCACGCAGCTGGCTGTGGCTGGCCGCTGCGGCCGCGAGATGGGAATAGTGTTGTAAGTCGACTCTCAACCGTGTCGGCACCTGAGGCAACGTGCGACTGTTGCCCGCTTGTTGTTGCATTAGACAATGTTCGAATGGTCTCTGCCGACGCCAAAATGTTATTTAGTAAAGCGGCAGCTTCTGTTACAACACGACATCTGCGCTCCAAAGACGCTACACTTCCTCTTCCGAGCCGCCTTCCATTTACACTGAAATGCCTTCCGTTTTCACTGAAACGCCTTCCGTTTACACTGAAATCTCAGTAATGTGTATGAGAGTGTTTCAATAGTGTATGTGAGAGCGTTTCATATGTGTGTATAAGAGCGTTTCATATGTGTGTGTGAGAGCGATTCATATGTGTGTATGAGAGCGTTTCATATGTGTGTATGAGAGCATTCAGTGTCAGGGCGGAGCCAACAATCAGAGGAGGGAGGACAGGACAGGGAAGAACTCCAAAAAAAAAAGAAGAGGAATATAAGTGAGAACCCGACACAAAGAACTAAAACCTTATACAAGAAACTCTATAACAAAAGCTCCAAACTAAATAAATGTTGCTGCATGAACAGACACCAGGGTGAAAAGTGTCCAGCTGAAGGTGATTCTCTGGAAATATTAACAACTGGTGATTCCACGATCGAGGGTAGATACATTTTCTGCTCTTGAATCACTAAATGAGCCTGTGTTTGTCTCATTTAAATCACACAGACTCTCTCGTTCCTTCCGAGACGCCATTAGAAATTATGTTTTCTGGACTTCCGGTTGAGGTGGTATGGTGGAATGCAGCAGTAGACAGTAGCTCCACACCAGTCGGCGGGAAAACTGAATAATACTCGAGGTATTGTTGCTTCAGGGGCTGTCTTCAGGGGCGAAGACAAATAGAGGACAAAAGGGCGCGGAAAGCAGGGAATATAACACAACCGGCGATACAAAACGACTCCGGGGGTTCCGAGGCGGAAGAAATCGGCGACAAGGTGATGCTAGCGGAGAGAACTCAAGTTGGTGACATACTTCAAGACTTAGCGTCTGTTACCAAAGACCTGCGGGAATTCAAGAGCGATATGCAAAAGCATTTAAAGATTTTCAAGCCGACCTCAGAAAAGACGTAAGAGACGAATTAACTACATTCAAACAGGATATTAGCCAGAAGCTAGCGGAAACCGCCTCTGCTTTACAAGCCCAAGGTGAGGCTATCAGCGGAGCTGAAGTGCGCATAGCTGAACTGGAAGCTAGCGGCCTGGTAGCTAAAGATGCCCTCTTGTTGCTTCTAAATCAACACAGCAAGATGCAGGAAAACCTGTTTGACTTGGAGAATAGATCCAAGAGGAACAACATGCGACTCTACGGGTTACCAGAAAATACAGAAGGCACTTCAATGGTGGAATTTGTTAACAATATGCTGGTCACTGAACTCAACCTGTCGGACTGTGTCAACTTAGAGATCCAGAGAGCGCACAGAGCACCAGTGGCGAAGCCTAACCCGAACGCACCACCCAGATCTGTTATCGTGAACTTTCTTCGATTTGAAATCAAAGAGATGGTGCTAAAGTCAGCTTGGAAAAAGAAGGTGTGTGTGGATGGTAAGCAGATCTTTTTTGACCACGATTACTTGAACGAAGTAATGGTGAAGCGTCGTGCCTATAAAGAAATTAAGAAGGCTTTAAAAGAAAAAGGAATACGATTCCAGACCCCCCTCACAAGAATCCGCATCTACTGGGATAGCGGGAGTGGAAATTCCGAGGGTCTCATCGACCATGAACATGGAGGAATGTATACGGAAGGCGTTCCCATGGCAACGTGTAGCTTCCAGAGATGACGGAAACCAAACGGCAACACGTGTGAGGGAAAAGCTACAGGAGTTCAGGAGAGAAGCGCAGCGCTGAAGAAACAGATAAGTGTGCATGCAAGGCTGAATCCGAGGAGATGTGAAAGACACACAGGGACATTGCTCAGGATAGAGAAAATTTTATTTTAAATTTTAATTTAAAGGACAAAGTAATGTTCCATTTATTTATTTATTTACTACATTTTTATTTATTTACTATATTCATTTTATTACACTCAGTTTCAGGATGCAGGGTATGCAGGTTTTTTTTGGGGTTTTTGTCTCCTCCTTACAGGATCCTATAATGTATAGTCTTCTGTAGCCTTGCAAAATTGTTTGCTCAATACTAAACCAATAGAATACTGCTGCCGACTGGCTGGATTACTTTTAGACTAATGTTGGACATGTCTAGGAGGAATGGAAGAGATCACTCCGCCCCTAGGGGGGAAAGGAATAACCCCCTACCCACCAACAGGGACTTAGAGGGAATGATGTTTTCCCTATTTACGGAAGAGTCTGTTCTTGTTAGTATTTTTGTTAGGGAACTGTTCTGTCCCTCTTGTTTCTGTTCTGAAGACCTAAATATATCTGAAATGTTGAATGTAAGAAGTACAGTGCACAGGGAGGTTTTGAGTTACTTTACTCCATCAGACGAATGGTGAAATTGATTACCCTGAACGTTAATGGGATTCTTAATCCGACTAAGAGGAACAAAATCTTAACTAAACTACAGAGAGAAGAATATAGATATAGTTTTCCTACAGGAGACACATCTCACAATAATAGAACATAATAATCTTAAAAGAAAAGGTTTCAAGCATATATTCTCATCCTCAAACGGATTAAGACACAACAGAGGAGTGGCCATTTTGATCTCAAGGAATGTTGTTTATGAACATTTAACACAAATAACAAACAAGGAAGGCACATTTATTCTAATCAAAGGCAAGATTAATGGTGTTTTAATAACTCTGTTTAATGTATACGCACCACCAGGGTCAGGATGGGAATTTTACCAACAAATATTTGACAAAATGATAATGGAATCAGAGGGGATAACGATTTGTGTAGGTGACTTCAATCTAACCTTAAACCCAGCTATGCACAAGAATCCACCAATCCAAGCATATTGTTAAAAAAACATGCACTTTGATGGCAGAATTAGACATAGTTGATGTATGGAGAGAAAATAACTTAACAACTAAGGATTATACTTATTTCTCCTCCCCGCACTTGTCATACTCAAGAATAGATTATTTCTTGATGTTTAAGAAGGACAAACACTGGGTTGAAAAATGTCACATAGGATGTATCAGACCACTGCCCAGTTTATATGTCAGTAAACATAAGAACTAGACTCAAAGGAACATTCTGGAAACTGAATTCCAGTATCCTAAATAAAGACACGGCTGTGCACTTAACGAACAACATAGAGGAGTATCTAAAAATCAATGATAATGGGGAAGTGTCACCAACTGTACTCTGGGACGCATGCAAAGTTGTAATGAGAGGCAAACTAATCGCTATGGCATCCCTCTTTAAGAAACGCAGGAAGGAAAGACTGGATAAACTCCAAAACGAACAGCATAAAAATTCATTAAATCCAAATATAAAAATAGAGATGAAAATGAAAAAGAATGAAATAGAAGAAAATTAATATACACCAAACAAAATTATTATGAAGGGGGCAGTAAACATGCTCGACTCCTCGCTTTTAAACTGCGAAAACAACATGCAGATAATACCATTTATTCCATAAGGAACCCTGTGACTAAACAATTAAATCAGGACATTGATGATATTAAAAGTTGTTTTAAAAATGTTTGTGAAAAATTATACACCCAACCACAGGTAGATAATGACAGCAAGATGAATGATTTTTTGAAATCAGTGAATCTGCCAGTCCACTCTGACACTCAAATAATACATTAATTTCTGCAATAACGACGGAAGAAGTCAAAGCAGCCATAAAAAGACTGAAAACAAATAAATCTCCGGGCCCTGATGGGTACACAGCACAATGGTACAAAACCCTAAGAGATGTTTTGACACCTATTTTAGTGAAGGCATTTAATTGGGTTTTGCAGACAAGAGAGACTCCAACTTCATGGAAGGAAGCGATAATATCGGTTATTCCAAAACCAGGAAAGGATACATCTGAATGCACTAATTACCGGCCAATTAGTGTACTGAACTTAGACTACAAATTGTTTACTTCTATTCTTGCTAAAAGATTTGACAAGATTCTACCGCAGATCATACATTTGGATCAGACAGGGTTCATGATAAATAGACAAACCCAAGACAATATAAGACGCACATTACAGATTATCAGACATTTCCCCAAAACAATCTCAGGGCCATGATAGTGAGTTTAGATGCAGAAAAAGCCTTTGATTCTGTAAGGTGGACCTTCCTATTTAAAGTTATGGGAAAATTTGGCTTCAATGAGACAATAATACGAACAATAGAAACACTATACAAAAGCCCATCAGCAAGATTGAAGATTAATGGAGAACTTTCCAAATCATTTATATTAGAACGGTCAACGAGACAAGGATGTCCATTGAGTCCTCTTCTCTTTGCTATTTTTATTGAGCCTCTGGCTCAGGGAATAAGACAAAATGAAGCAATTACGGGGAAAACCATGGTAGATGTTCAGAAATTGCTGTTATTTGCAGATGATGCATAAATATATTTTAGTAATCCATCACGTTCTTTACCAGCTCTAATGACATGTTTAGATGAGTATGGCTCTTTCTCGGGTTATAAACTAAATGTTCAAAAACCACAGGTTCTTAGTTTTGACTACAACCCTCCTATTGATCTCCGTCAGGAATATCATCTTAACTGGGATGAAAGATCTATAAAATATCTGGGAATTAATATCCCTAAAGATTTGACAAAGATTGCAGAAATCAATTATAAACATCTTAATAAGGAAATTAAGGAAGATATTCATAGATGGAGCTTGATCCCATATCTGAGTCTCAGCTCACGTATTGAATCCATCAAGATGAACATCCTGCCAAGGCTTTTATACATTTTTCAGGCATTACCCTTAGAAGCATCAGAAAAACAATTCCAAGAATGGGATAAGTTTATTTCTAGATATATATGGGCGGGGAAAAAACCCAGGATACGTTATAGAACACTTCAGCTATCGAAAGAAAAAGGAGGACTGGCTCTTCCTATTCTAAAGGACTATTAATATTGAACAAACAATGGCGAGAGGAGAGGATTTCTATTCATGGCGTTGATTGGCGATCCATTACTACACAAACACCTTACAGATCACGATAATCCATGGATCACAAATTCATTGCAGATTTTAAGTGATTTATTGAAACAGTCCAATTTAAAAAAGACATTTGAAATCTTAAAGTGGTTTGCATATGACCCACAATTCATACCTAGTCGACACGACTATAGATTCAAGGAATGGACCTCTTGGCTTACAAACCATTCGCTGGACTTCCGGTTTGGGTAAGCATGTGAAAGCAACGCTGTCTCAAGCTCCCGCAGTGATAACTTTGAAAACTTACTTTTTTCTCAAGACCCCATCCAACTGACGTCCATAGGCCTAACATTGGAACATTGAATACTCTAGAGGCACGTCTAAAGCGACAAAAGCGTCTAAAAAGGCTGAAGCGGACGCCTCTTCTGCGGGCGACAGAACAGCGCTAGCTAGCATAGCTACTATGCTAGAAGTCCACAGAGCTAGCATCGCAGCCGACTTCAAGACAACATTCGCTGCTTTGGAACTGAGACACGACAAGATGCAGACAACGATAACGGAACATGGTCAGCGAATGGACTCATTGGAATCTCACGCTGAGCTGCACGCCCAACGAATTCAAGCACTGGAGGAGAGGTATGTGGCTTTGGCAGAAAGCAACGCTAAGCTAACAACGAAGACTATCGATCTCGAGAGCCGCAGCCGTAGAAATAATATCAGGATAATCGGACTCCCGGAGTTAATCGAAGGGGCCCAGGCCCACCAGCTTTTTTGCCGATCTCCTGTCTGAAGTACTCTTGCGACCAAATTCTTCAGTCTCCTCCTGAACTGGACCGAGAGCATAGAGCACGCACCGCTAAACCGCAACCTGGTTCACGGCCCAGGCCGATATCAGATTAAGGAGCTGATTATTCGGGAGGCTCGTAAGAGTCGTGGGAAACTTCAGTACCGAGGGTCACAAATTCAGATCTTTGAGGATTACACACCAGAAGTCGCCGGGGAACGAGCTAAATATCGGACAGTGATGGCTGATCTTTACAACCTCGCTCTTCGACCAGCGCTTCTCTTCCCGGCCCGCTTGCAGATTACTCTGGAGAGCGGGGCTAGGAAGAGATTTTCTTCTCCCGAGGAAGCCATCTCCTTTGGGGCCAAATATAGACAGGCCCCGAGGTCAGATTAGCAAGACGGCTAGTTTATCTACGGCTAATGTGGACTATGCTAACCTAGCTTCCTTGCAGAAGGAGCTGTTTTTGTATTGGTTTTTGAATAGGTAAGTTTTAATATTAATACGGGAACCTGCTGAACCCTAGCACTCTTCATTTTTATTAGAGTGATATGCTGAGTGAGTTATTGTGTTTATTTTAAAGCCCACATAGACCGGAAGCTCCGTTTAACACTGCGTTTGTGTGTGTATCTGCGTCATTACCTCGTTTATGAGACCCTAAAGTTTCAGAACAAACAGTTCAGCCACTGCTGAGAAAATAGTGTTGTATTGTTTTCCTGGGCTCTGCGAAGCGGATCGGCACTTCCTTAATTTGATTTCGTCATCAGAAATCCTCACCACCGTAGCGCCTCCCGTTGCGGGCACTAGTCCGGGCACATCCGGTTGCGTACATTCAACCGCAGAAGAAGAAGAACTACTCTCGTTGTAGCTGCTGAGATGCAGAGCATCCACCGTGCCAGAGGGGGAGCTGTGTATCTGAGAGCTGGCCTATCTATTACGTCACTTCCAGGTACCTGGCCAATCACAGGACAGTGGGAAAGCTCTCGTTGGCTGGCCAATCACAACACAGTCCACATTCTGGGGGTGTGGTTTTGGTCTGAAACAGCGCGGCTGACGAGAGCGTCAGTGAGGAGATATTTTGATCGGCTCGTTTGCAGCGATTAAGAGGTTTTTAATCATGAAAACAAGTTAAAGGTGACATAGACCGGCAGCTCCAATTAACGCTGCGTTTGTGTGTGTATCTGCGTCATTACCTCGTTTATGAAACCCTTAAGTTTCAGAACAAACAGTTCAGCCACTGCTGAGAAAATAGTGTTGTATTGTTTTCCTGGGCTCTGCGAAGCGGATCGGCACTTCCTTAATTTGATGTCGTCATCAGAAATCCTCACCACTCCTCTCACCACCGTAGCGCCTCCCGGTGCGGGCACTCGTCCGGGCACATCCGGTTGCGTACATTCAACCGCAGAAGAAGAAGAAGAACTAGTCTCGTTGTAGCTGCTGAGATGCAGAGCATCCACCGTGCCAGAGGGGGAGCTGTGTATCTGAGAGCTGGCCTATCTATTACGTCACTTCCAGGTACCTGGCCAATCACAGGACAGTAGGAAAGCTCTCGTTGGCTGGCCAATCACAGCAACTGTTTGGTCTGAAACAGCGCGGCTGACGAGAGCGTCAGTGAGGAGATATTTTGATCGGCTCGTTTGCAGCGATTAGGAGGTTTTTAATCATGAAAACAAGTTAATATATGTAAGTAGACCTCAATAACTAACATATATTTGTGATACAAGCATTCTATGTCACCTTTAATATATGTAAGTAGACCTCCATAACTAACATATATGTGTGATACAAGCATTCTATGTCACCTTTAAAGAGACACAAGGGCTGCTTGAACGTTGTCGGGCCCAGGTTTGATGTTTACCATTTAACAGCTGTGCTGGGCTAGTCCTGGGTCTAGCTCGGCTAGTTCAGGAGCGGGGGTTGTGTTACACTCCATTTAAATCCATTTAAATCTGATTTTAATTCTGAAGTTGACGTCACTTAGAGGACATAACAGCTTGTATTATTTTGTTTGTCTTGTTTCATCTTATCTAAGTTGACAGATTGTCAAGCTTATGTATGGTGGTAACTATTATTATGATGGAAAAGGGTTTAACTCAAGGTTTAATTCCTGATGGTCAATACCCTGTATTTTAGTTGTACTCTGCATTTACTTTTGTTTAATCACTTTGTTTTTCGTCTGATTCACTTTTAATATTCAGGTTGTTTTGTTTTATACTCATACTACATGAGCGGTATGGAAAGTATGTACAAGGTTCATGTTCATTTCTATAGGGGTCCCAACTGGCTTTTTTTAAAGCTGCGGGTGCTGGGACAAGTAAAGGAAAAGAGAAAGGACAACGCGGAAAGGGAAGTATGTTCAGTTGGGTTTAGTTTTGGTAAATGGGACTGGGAAAAGGGGACGGGGAGGGTTGTCTTCACCTGATTCTGTTTGTTTTGAGTTCTGTGCTTTGTGTGTACTTATTTTGCATTGTGTTGTTTCTGTACAGAGGATTCCACTTGCTTTTAGCTGCCTGCTCCTTAAGACTGACCTGGCGATCTCACTGTTGGATGCTGAATTATGGCTAGTGTAACCAGGGGGGGTGCCACGGGTGGACGGGCTGTGACGATTATTTCGCTAAACACTGGTGGGCTAAACGCTGCAATCAAACGTACAAAAGTTATGACTCACATCAAAAATCTGAATGCAGACATAATGTTTCTTCAGGAGACACATTTATGTAATTCTGACCATAGAAAATTAAATAGACCTTGGATTGGCCAAACTTTCCACTCTCAATTCAATGTAAAAACAAGGGGCACAGCCATCCTAATTCGGAAAAATGTTCATTTCACCTTAGATAAAGTAATGACAGACTCAAACGGTCGATATGTCATTGTTACCGGTACGTTATATGAAAAACAGGTGATCCTGACATCTGTCTATGCTCCCAATTGGGACGACCATAACTTTGTGAGCTCATTATTTTCTGCTATTCCAGACTTAGATTCCCACCTTCTGATATTGGGGGGAGACATGAACTGTGTGATCGACCCTGCACTGGACAGGTCTAGCCTACGGTCAACCAAGCCCACGAAAATGTCCCAGGCTCTTTCCACATTTATGGATCAATTTGGATTGGTGGACCCATGGCGATTTTCATACCCTTCCGTAAGACAATATTCTTTTTTCTCCCATGCTCATCGTTCATTCTCGCGCATAGACTACTTTTTGATAGATAAAAAACTTATTCCAACGGTTGTTTCTACCCGGTATTTACCCATAACAGTGTCGGATCATGCCACAATAATCTTAGATCTTCACTTTAGTATGAAGCCAAAGGGATTCAGATATTGGAGGCTGGACCCTCTCTTGCTGGCAGATACTAACTTTTGCAAATAGATCTCTGAAGCGATCACTTTTTTCTGCGAAACTAATAAAAATGATGAAACCTCCCCGTCTATACTATGGGATACTCTCAAAGCCTTTGTAAGGGGTAGAATTATCTCTTTCACATCTCATGCTAATAAATTGCGCAGATCCCGGCAGAAGGAGCTGGAAGATGCCATTGCAGATCTAGATAGCTCACTCTCGTCCACAAACACACCAGATCTATATAAAGAAAGAATAAGGCTCCAAACGGAACTTGATCTTCTTCTCACTTCCGAAGCTGAACAGCTTCTCCTTCGTTCTAGGGGGTTGGTGTACGAACATGGTGACAAAGCTGGACGCCTATTGGCTCATCAGCTGAAGGCAAGAGCAGCATCGAATCAAATTGGTCAGATAACAGACGAGTCAGGCTCAATAACCTCAGACCCGGACATAATTAATAACACTTTTAGATCATCCTTTCTCAGCTGTATACCTCAGAGTCTCTCGCAGATGAAAACCAACTAAATAATTTCTTTGAAAAATTGGAATTGCCTAAAGTATCACCGAAGATAATTTAAGACTTGACGCCACTCTCACTCTCTCAGAAATCAAAGAAGCGATACAATCAATGAATAGCGGTAAATCCCCTGGACCGGATGGTTACCCGGTCGAGTTCTATAAAAAATTCTCAGATCAGTTAGCTCCTCTTCTACTTGAAACTCCCTCCTCTCCCTGTGCCTCAGTGTGCACAAACAATCAACGCTCTCCTTCATTCCCACTTTTTAGAGGAACACGACAGGGGTGTCCATTGTCCCCGTTATTATTTGCACTAGCGATTGAACGACTGTCAGCTGCTCTAAGATTGGGGGGGGTAGTTGGGGGAATTGAAAGATGGGGCATAAAACATCAGGTTTCTTTGCTTCTCTATGTAAGTGATCCTGTGTCAAACATCCCACGTATTCTGACATTATTAAACTCTTTCGGTGATCTATCTGGATATAAGCTAAACATTTCTAAAAGCGAATACTTCCCAATCAACCAATTAGCGGTAGACATATTACCCTCAGTTATACCCTGTAAACTAGCAAACAAAGGATTTAAATATCTTGGCATTATGATTACGCGTTCTTTACGGACTCTAAGAGAGCAAAATCTTACTCTATTGACAACAACGGTCAAAACTGATTTACAAAGATGGAATTACCTGCCATTGTCCCTAGCCGGTAGGATACAAATTATAAAAATTAATGTGTTACCAAGATATCTGTATGTTTTTCAATGTCTGCCTATCTTCCTTCCCAAATCCTTTTTCACAGCTATAAATAATATTGTTTCATCGTTCATCTGGGCTGGTAAACGACCAAGGGCAAATCGTACACTGCTTTGTAGGGAAAGATCAGCTGGGGGACTGGGTCTACCCGATTTCATCGGCTACAATTGGCCATCCAACACGCATAAACTAATCTCTTGGTTCATTTCCCCTCAATCCAGCTGGTGCCAGAGTGAGTCAGCCTCCTGCTCTTCATCGTTGCTAGCTTTGACATGTAGTACCTTGCCCCTTTCCCCATCAAGTTTGACCACTAATCCGGTTGTTGCTGAAACAATAAAAATTTGGACACAAATACAACGCCATTTCGGTTGGCTCACCCTTCCTCTAGCAACTCCTATTTGCAATAATCACTTGTTCATTCCAGCAAAGATTGACTCATGATTCTCCGTCTTAGAAAATAAGGGGCTACGTAATCTGGGAGACTTGTACATTGATGGTATATTTGTGAGCTTCAACCAATTACTTTCTACCTTTAATTTACATAAATCAGACTTTTTCCGGTACATCCAGTTGCGGGACTTTGTAAAAACGCACACTTCATCATTTCCACAGATACCTGCACCCAACGGGATGGACCTGGCTCTCAAAGCTAAAACCCTGTCAAAGGGCCACATCTCCTATTTTTATAATTTATTGCACCTGGCCAATGAGTCTATTTTACATAAGATCAAAGTGGGCTGGGAGTCAGAACTCCACATAAATTTCTCTGAGATCTTCTGGGAGAGAGCTATGGGGGCTGTTAACTCGTCATCCAGCTGTGCTAGATTGTCGTTAATACAATTTAAAGTCTTCCACAGGTTACACTATAGTAAGGAAAAACTTTCAAGGCTCTATCCAGATAAATTTGATGAGAAATGTAATCGATGCTCGCAGATCCCATGCAATCTTACTCACATGTTCTGGGCTTGTCCCAAGCTGTCTGAATTCTGGGATTTATTTTTTAAAGCCATTTCAGACATATTAAAAACAACTCTAATTTCAACCCCACATATCGCTATTTTCGGCACGCCCCCAGACGGATTCCGTACTACAGCTATTCAAAACAATGTTATTGCCTTTGCTTCCCTTATTGCTCGTAAGAGAATTCTTTTATTGTGGAAATCTCCTCAACCACCATCAATCAATGTTTGGCTACATGATATTTTGGGTCTTCTGAAACTGGAGAAGATCAAGTTCTCACTTAGAGGGTCATCTAACAGATTTTATACTCATTGGAGACCACTACTTGATTATTTAGATGGGCTACCTGCTTTAGAGGTTTCTTTGTAATGTCCCACTGTGTGGGTACATATGTATTCTTCCCTCGGTCCCGGTCTACCTGCGGCGTGTCCCCCCATGATTTGTTTACCCTAAGACACTCCGGCATGGACTTGTTTGGTTAACTAAGGAGTAGGCAGCCGTTGATACTTTGCACATTTAATTTTCAGCACAAGCATCTTACAATCTTACAGTCTTATTTTATTCTTAAATTACTACTGTTTATTATATGTGTATGTACATGTTTGGATGTGTATATGTATTTTAATTTATTTTTTTATTTTTTTATTTTTTTGTCTGACCTATGTCACATGTACTGTATGTAATTCTCTTCTTGATATATTTTAATTGTTTAAGAAGACTATGGGTGGTGGGGTGGGGGTTCATTTATGTTTAAGTTCAAAAAAGAAAAAATATGCTGTATCCATTTATGCACTTTATGTATATGACTTGCATTTGATAAATAAAAGTTATAAAAAAAAAAAAAAACATACCATTCGCTAATAAGTCAAGGTACAGTTAGAAGTTTCCAAGACCTTAAGGATACATATGGTTTACAGAACCAGGACCACTTCAAGTATTTACAAATAAGAGACTATATCGGGAAAAAAATTATGAAAAATTATGAGCCAGACAACGATATTCTAAAGGTATTTGTAAAAGCTTACAATGATGAACCTTATAAGAAGATAATTTCGAGATTAAACACAAGTCTTCAATCTCTTAACAAAGAAAATATATCGAAGGTAAAATCGAGACGGGAAACCGAGGGCAACATCATAATCTCACAGGAGAATTGGAGCAAAATTTTTAAACAACAATGGAAAACTACAAATTCTCCACTTTTGAGAGAATTTACATGGAAAAATGTCATCCGTTATTTCTGCACGCCATATCAAAAAAAATCGTTGGAGGTGTTGCGGAAGCAAAGAGGCGAATCATTATCATATATTTTGGAGTTGCCCTGGTGTGACCCCATTTTGGTTACACATACATCAAATTCTGGAGGCTGTGTTTTCAACAAAAATAACTTTTTGTTTCAATCTGTTGTATCTGATCGATTTGGAGGAACTGGAATGGAGGAACAAAGATAAATACTTGCTGAGAATATTACTAGTGGCTTGCAAGAAATCCATAACCAAGAAATGGCTGAAGAGGGAGACACCTAGTGTAGATGAATGGATTGATATTGTGCACAACATCTTTATAATGGAAAGAATTACTTTCAACCTGAGAGCACAAAAAGAGGTATTTCTTGAAAATTGACAAAAATGGATTAGATATGTTTCTACCATCAGACTGGACTTCAGGTAATTGCTGATTAGTCCACCATTAATACTTTTATTTATCTACTCTCATCTTAGCTCCCCTTTTTGCTGCTTGCTTTCATGCCTGGTGGTGTTTACGAGTCTCTTTATGTACATCTCTACTTTTTCCCTGATGTTATTGTTACTTGTCTAAAGGTCTTCATGTTCTTTGTTTTGTTTGTTTGTATATAAAATCAAAAATCAATAAAAAGTGAATGACAAAAAAAGAAATTATGTTTTCTGTACTAATGGTATCGTAAAAAATTCACTCTGTAATTACACATGCAGGGATCGGTGAGTGTCAGATAATGAGAATTATATTATCTTTTATTATCCAGCTCTCTGTTTTCTATTTGAGTGTTTTCCCCATGTCTGATCCTCACCTCCATACCTGCCTCTCACTGTTACTGTTACACTGTTACTAGATTCCTGTACTGGACCCTGTGGATCTACAGCAGAAGTGCCTTTAACTTGGTAACACTGTGAAAGGTTTGTGAAGCAGCCAGTTCTATATGGAATGTCCCAGTAAAAGATTTACACACTCTGCCGTCAACAGTGTGTTCTACGTTGCTTCCTGATATCACAAGTGTCGAAAAAAACGCCTAAAACACAGGTGTCAAATTGCATGCAATTGTATTCGGCCCGCAAGATAATATGCTGTCTTTCCAGCTTTTTTTCCCACAAACAAATCAAATGTGGACTTTGAAAACCCAGGAGGGGGTTATTTGTATCTGGCTTCCTCTCGTTTAGCTTTAGAGTACAGCAAATTATTGGTTAAAATACATGTGACAACAGGAGTGTTTGTGCTGTTCTACTGAAGAGGGAATCAGGCAAGACAGATAGAAATGGAGAATGGAATGGTTATTTGACCTCATCTGGCCCTCGACTTGGACACAGTTTTTAACTTTGAGAACATAGAGCATAACCACTGTTTGAAAAAGAGGTGTAGTTTTTGTAGTAATAATTACTTTACTTCACCTGCTCTCCATGTAAAACTAATCCCGTCTTTAATCTACACAAACAATCTAAGATCATACACGTGGTGCACATGGCTATGAAAGTTATGTCGTCTGGAAGACGTTACAAAATACCAAAATGTAACCTATAATGCATGATGTTGTGTAGATTTGTGCTAAGGTTTAATGGTGCTTTCACAGGTTTGTGGACAAAAGTATGGATTGTTGTGATGACACAATAGTTTTTATGTGCAGTTTATTGTGATAATATGTATATATATATATATATATATGTGTATATCAGGGGTCGCGTTAACCGAATATTTTCCGTCATTGACCGTTTTTTTAAAACGGTGATGGAAAAATCTGAGGGCCATCCGTCATTTTGACAGATTGCAATTCACACCCCTGACCACTTGGTGGTAAAAAGCATATTACAGTAAGTTGAAAGTAGAAAAGAAGAAAAATGTCACGGCAGTTTAGTGTCAGAAGTTTCTTTAAAAAGCCCAAAAACTATGTTGATAAAAGAGGTGAAAAAAGAGGGATAGATGCAGATGCAGATGAAGGATGTTATGGGAACTTTTGTGAGTGAGATGAAGCACGAGAACTGAGTCGGATGAATACAAGCAAGTTGATTTAATCTGAGTTGCAACCAGAGGAGCACAGTTTACAGAGTCGAAGAGTCTGCAAAGTGAACAACACTGAGCAGAGAGAAACAAGGCGTATATAAACATGTCTTCAGCAATAAGTGTACGTGATATAGAAAGAAACAGGATATTCGTCAGATAGAGTAGTTGTCTGATATGATGCCAATAAGGTGTTGTGAGAACGAGCAGATATCAATAGAGAACAGGGAGTTTCTAGGGAGGACAGGGACCTTGAGATAAAACAGGAAACTCATAATTGCCCGCTACACCTCGTGTGACCCAAAGAAACAACTATCCACTGAACCTTGTGTGACCTAAAGAAACGTCTGTGTGCATGTAATATGCCATTACATTTCCCCCCTTTTTATCCTCAAGGATAAACGAGGAAGAGAAAAACAACCAATAAAACACAATCAACAACAGAATCACCAAAATATGCACATACAATATAACACAACAAAATCCCAGATGACAATCAAATAGGAGAAAAGAACAGTATTCAAAAACTTCAGACTGAGCATTCCAACTGGTTTACGATCAGTCGTCACACAGAATACAATTCAATGGAAAACCTTAAGGTAAAAGTTGCAAGCTGTTTTTGTGGCTGAAAGCATCCTGAGTAGAGCATAGCAAAGAGAGAACTGGGTTACTGTCAAACAAAATCCTTTATACACATGCATCAGAGTCAGCATCAGTGTGTGAGTCGTCTGTGCTCGTGTCCACGGTCAGGGCATAAGCAGCAGCTATGTCGTCCAAAGTCACCTGGGGAGCAGGAGCAGAGACAGAAAGCATGTGATAGCGCACCATCTGCAACGAGAACAAGGAGCCCACAACTTTCTTGACCATAGGAATAATACAGCTGGACAAACAGCACAGTAAAAAGAGCAGAGAAACACAGAACAGCCCCAGCTTCATCAACCACGCCTTCCATCCCCAAGACCACCAGTCCCAACCAGAAGAGGGGGAAGGGCTGTCACGGCTGAGCTGTGTGCGAAGGAGGTCATTAAGGTGTACGATCGTGTCTGTCACATTGTCCGTATTGTCGGGAATATACGTGCAACATTCTGAACCAATAATATGACACACTCCACCCTGAGAGGCTAACAAAAGATCTAGGGCCATTCTATTCTGCAAGGCCACATCACGGAGAGCTTGGATTTCCGGGGACAGGGCCTCAAAACCTTGAGTGGTCAATGTAGTCAAATTCTCTAGATCTACGGCAAGTGTATCAATATGGTGACTTAAATGCACCGTACCCCATTGAGGCAAGATTGCGGCCAGGAACTTACTGCCAGCAGAGACACGTAAATCATGTTTAGCCAAATGTCTAGCATGGTAGTGCGTATATTGTGAGCTGAATTAAGTGAGGTTATTGGTCAGTCTGTAATTAGGAATCAATTTAGCTAGATAGCAGAGACCACACCAACGTGGAGGGAGGAAAAGATAAACATACTTTCCACAAACCCACACATGCGATTTCAGAGTACTGGCACCAAGTTGTTGGATTGGGAAGTCTAACATAAGGATTGGTAACTGAGGAATTGGTTTTGGTAGGGATCCCAGTAAGATTAGCTCTACCAACGAATGGGACGCTGTCAGTGTTGGGACATGGGTCACCGCAAGAACGAACCCCACAGCCAGCATTGACAATTTGTTCACAATGGGCGGAAGATCCAACTGGAACATTAGGCGCACATCCATTCAAAGGGGAAATGCAATTTCGTCGGAAACAGACCTTTGGTTTCCAGGGCGCCAATTGTGTATGAAAAATTGGTGCAGAGAGGCGTGTTTGTCTACTATCAGGTGTTAAAGAAGAAAGATTAAAACGCCACTTCAAACCTGTATAGTCTACTAAGGTTTCATTAATCATTTCCAGTCGCCTGGTCATGTTAACTGTTATCCACGAATTGTCAACAGCGTCGACGGCAGTTGTTGTCATGGCTACCAACACAGAAAGAGTCTCAGTCGCATTGAGGGGTCTAGGAACAACAGGGACTGAACCAGTGGCAGTGCGAGGTATCAAGGAACAAACATAACAAGGGGAAGTGGTCTGTTGTCTAGCAAAGAGAAACATGGTTTGGTACCAAACATTCTGCGCATGGTCATGGAGACTGTCATTTGTCAGAAGAGTGCGTTTAAGATGGTGAACCAGCTGGTTGGTATTACTCGTGTTAGCGTCAAGTGAGTGGGGAATGAGCTGTGGTCCCAGAAAAAACAGAATCGGGAGGACAATGATCAAGGTTAAAAACAGGAAACAACACATAGTGCCCCGTATACCACACAGGCCTGGGTGTCTGAACGGATGCCAGGGTCTGTTACGGTCCATGGCCTATGTATCAAGGGGGTAAGGGAGTAGTGCGAACAACAACGTAACAAAGATAGCAATTACAGAAACTAGATAAAAACCGCACATAAAAATATACAGACTTGCATGGGGAGAGTCCCTGTGTGAAAAATAAAGACAGTGAAATGGTGTAACAGGTGTAGGGTGTGGTGTGGTGTAGGTCTTCTTGCGCCCACGAAGGTGACACAGAAACTACGTCTGCACGCCACTTGTTGTCTTCTTTCTTCGGGCCCTTGGTCGCCTGTGTGCCTGTTGTGAACGCAAAGTCTTACTTAGCAGCCTCCGGAGTTTGTAGTTTTTCAGGAGAACCAGCAGAGGGTGCTGGAACCTTTCTGCAGTGGCTGGCGTGGATCCAGGTAGCCCGCTCAGCGACCTTCACAGCAGTGTGGGTTGTCAGCAGGATCTGGAACGGACCTTGCCACCTCCTGTTCCTCCACGACTTCCTCCTGATGTCTTTTATGACCACGAAGTCACCTGGTTCGAGCTGGTGCAGGGGACCACTGGCTGGAACAGGGAGGGCTGCGATCACCTGTTTCTTTATATCAGAGAGCTGTTTGGATAGATTGGTACAGTAGGTTAGTATGTTGTGATCACAAAGAGCTGTTGATGGGGGTGGAGATCGGGGAGTTTCCACACCTACAGAAGGAGGAGTTACAAAAAGAATCTCAAAGGGGCTCAAGTTAGTTCTGTTTCGTTTTCACATTCTCATATACATAAGCACTAGAGGAAGTGCTTTTGTCCATGGAAGACCTGTGTCTTCACAACACTTGGCCAGCTTGTTCTTTAGTGTTCCATTCTCCCTCTCTACTGCACTTCCACTAGCTGGGTGGTAGGCACAGTGTGTTCTCAGGTTAATGCCTAAGTATAGGCTCAGTTCAGTGATAGCTGAATTAACAAAATGGCTACCATTATCACTGGAGATTTTAGCTGGAATTCCCCATCTGGGAATGATTTCAGTAAGAAGGGCTTTAGCTACTACTGAGGCAGATTGTTTTGAGGCTGGGAACACTTCAACCCATTTGCTCCACATGTCTACCATCACTAAACAATGAGACTTTCCTTCTGATGGAGTTAGTTCTACAAAATCCATCATGACATGCTCAAAAGGTCGAGTTGGTTGAGGATGAGCAGCTTGTTGGGAAGGTTGGGTAACACAGGCTTAGCAGTGTTTTTGAGCATAGGCAGAAAACCCTTTTGTGAACCAAAATGTATTAATCATTTGCTGCATCCCTCCTTTTGATGCATGGTCAGACCCATGCGTCAATTTAGCATAGTGAGGGAAGAAATGGGAAGGCCAACACGGGTTGTTGTCGAGGCCTATCCAGATGCCATCATGACATGAAGCACCTGCGTTTCTCCAAAGTTGCTTATCTTTTGGAGACGCAAAAGATTGAACAGCACTGAGGGAAGATGGTACGTCAGAAGAAACTGAAACCAAAGTATGTGATACAGAAGAATCAAACAAAGGGAGAAGAGAGGCTGCCTTCGCAGCCGCATCCGCTCGAGCGTTACCTGTAGAAATTGGGTCAGAGGCATTAGTGTGAGCAGCACATTTACACACAGAAATGGCAGAAGGAAGGCATCTAAGAGATCTGCAATGAGTGTGTGATGCAAAATGGGCTTGCCATCAGATTTCAGAAAACCTCTATGTTTCCAAAGTGCACCAAAGTCATGAACAACACCAAAAGCATATCTGGAATCAGTGTAGATATTTACAGATCTACCCTTAGCTAATTGGCAGGCAGTTGTTAAGGCCACAAGTTCCGCAGCTTGAGCTGAGAAGTGAGGTGGAAGAGATGATGACATCATCACGTCATAGTCAGAACAAACAGCAAAACCAACACGGCAGAGACCTGTAGCTGGGTCTCTTGAAGCAGAGCCATCTACATAGAGGACAAGGTCAGGATTTGTCAAGGGCGTTACTGTCAGATCAGGTCTTGGAGAACAAGATGCTGAAAGTTCAGCCATGCAATCATGAGGCTCACCATCCTGTGGAAGAGGGAGCAGAGTAGCAGGGTTAAGAACAGTACACCTCTTAAGAGTGACATTAGGCATGTCAAGAAGACACGTGTGATACCTAAGGTGTCTAGCAGCCGAAAGGTGTGATGTTTTCTGCTCAGAAAGGATCAAAGAGACAGCATGTGGCACAAGGAGAGTCAAAGGAGTGTAGCCAACTATATCTCTTGAGGCCAAAAGGGCTTTTTCAGCAGCTGCTACAGCTCTGAGAAATTTTGGCATGCCTGCTGCTACAGGATCGAGTTTACCCGAGAAATATGCCACAGGACGAAGCCTGTCACCATGAGGTTGTAGGAGGACAGAAGTCATGCAACCCGAACGTTCATCCACAGTCTGAGTGAATGGTTTGGTTGGGTCAGGAAGTCCAAGTGTAGGAGGAGACTGAAGTTGAAGTTTCAAGTTTAGGAATGCAGTTTCTGCTTCCGGTGTCCACTCAAGTTGTGAGCGAGAAGTCATGCCTGATTGGTGACACAAGGTCCTGAGGGGTCTTTCAACCTCAGAAAAATTAGGGACAAAAGCGCGACAGTAGGAACACATCCCCAGGAAAGATAGCATTTGTTGTTGGGTAATTGGTTTTGGAATCTTTTGGATAGCTTCAATATGTTTTGGAGACATGGATTTGCCTTCACCAGAAATTATGTGACCCAGGAAGGTCACAGCTTGTTTGACAAATTGTAGCTTGTTTAAGCTGGCTTTGTGTCCTTCTTCTGCCAGATGTTTGAGCAGTTTGATAGTGTCAGTTATGCATTGTTTTTCAGTTGGAGCGCAGATCAGAAGATCGTCTACATATTGTAGTAAGGCAGTGCCATCAGAGAGCACTAGAGGCGATGATTATTATGATTCGCATAAAGCCCGATTGTAGATTGTTGGTGATTCAGTGAAACCCTGACATAAACGGGTGAAAGTATAACCTTTCCCGTTGAACTGGAATGCAAACCAGTACTGAGAATCCTTGTGAACAGGAACACTGAAAAATGCATTTGATAGATCAACAACTGAAAACCACTTAGCAGAAGATGGGACTTGTGAAAGCAAAGTGTACGGGTTAGGAACACTTGGTGTTCTGGCATGAACAGCTGCATTAACTGCTTATAAGTCTTGAACAAATCGCCACTCGGGTGGAGATGGTGGTTCTCTAGCTTTTTGAACTGGAAAAATAGGAGTGCAGACAGGTGAGTCATCGCATGGGATAATAACACCGGCTTCCAATAAGGATATAAAAACAGGTTTAATGCCTTCGACGGCTCCGGACGCAGAGGGTACTGAACTCGTTTTGGTCTGTAGTCAGACTTAGGAGTGACTATTACAGGTTCACAATTTTTTATGAGACCTACATCATATTTGCCTTGTGCCCACAATTTGGGTGGGACTCGTGCAAGGGCTGGATGGATCTGTTCTGCGGAGAGCATTTGGTGTATGTGTTCGGTTTTATCAAGATTGTGGTCTAACAAGTAGACAGATTTCAGAGCAGCCACGGTTAATTTGCATGCAGTTTTGAAAACACCCCCCTTTGGCGAGTACGACACATGTGGGTCGGGTGTAGATTGCCAATCTTTGAGCTCAATGCATGATTTTGTCCATGGACCTAAATATCTCCATTGATCAGTTTGTCCTTTGGAAAGCGAAATATGTGGATGTGAATCGTTAATCAGAAAAAAATTGTTGTTGTTCAACTGTTAAGCTGACAGAAAGTGCACATCGCAGGTCTGTCCAGTAGAGAGAGTCAGTCAGTAGAGTATCGTTGATGTCAGTCCACCATTCAGTTTCATAGTCTCTGTCAAGGTCAGTTGTCACGTGTGACGTGCAATGGAGTGCCTCAGGCTGCATGAAAACTGCAGTTGGGCTAACCAGTGCATGTGCACGTTCAGTCAGAGATAGAGCCAAAACACTCTCAACTTTCCATTGGTATATGTAGAGCAGTGAGGAGATTAAATCAGGTTGATACTTAGCCATTATATAGGCTTCAGGATTGGGTGGAGTTGTTCGTCTCACAGCTTTAACTCCTTCTGGTGTCGAAATCAGGTCGATGCCAAAAGCCATCATCAGGTCTCGTCCTAACAAGTTGAAAGGACAGACTTGGGAAAGCAAAAATGAGTGCTTTACTTTAGTAAATGGTTCAGGATGAGAACATGTAGTTGGAGATGTATAGTTTTCTTTCACTGTTGTTCCACATGCACCAATGGAATACATGAAATGCCACTGAGTTTGGCCTTAGGTATTTCAGAGTATTTTAACACTGTGCGTGTCACACCCAAGTCAACCATAAATGTAACATCTTTTCCTGCAACATTCAAAATCATAGTGGGCAGTTTCTGCACCATTGAGTCATCATACATGGTGTATGTTCCTATAGGTTTAAAGTCAGATTTCCTCTGTAAAACTTCAATAGTCTCTGTGAGTAGTTGGTGTTGTTGCTGCGATGTAAGCGTGTGAGTGGTGTATGTGTGTGTGTCATTCTCACTCCCCTTTTCTGAAGGTTCAGGGTAGGCTGTCTGGGTGACGCACGCATCCGGTCCTCCCCTCCCTCGTCTCTCAGATCAGTCAGATTATTGTTGCCAACGGTCATTTCTGCCTCTAGGTGGAGCACCTCTTCCTCTGCCTCGGCCTCGGAATTGTGTGCAATCCTTTGCCCAATGTCCTTTATTGCCACACAGGAAGCACGCATCGTAGCCTGGTGGCGGTCCCATTCTTGGACCTGATCTCTCTCCTTGCCATGGCCTGCGTCCTCTCTGCATGCCTCTTCCTCTTCGTTGTGAAACACCGTAATGCTGAACTGGAAGTGGTTGAGTTGATGGTACTGCAACTTGTTGAGAGAGCATAGTTAACATAGCTCTGTGTTCAGTGTCTTTTCTTTTCTTTTTTTCAGCGTCTTTCTTGTCCTGCAGGCGTTTGTATGCATGGTCAGCATGTCTCACAGCATCAATCATGCGAACAGAAGGGTCGTTCACGCCTACGCACAGGTCAAGGGTGCGCTGACGGACTTCTGGCAGCAGGCCAGTGAGGAAGTTGGTTTTGAGCAGGCTCTCGTAGGGCGGGGTGTCATTGCCTGGGAATGGATCAGGACGAGGAATGCCACTGTTTTCGTCAAACACCTCTTGCAGGCGGTGACTGTAGTCACGTGGTGATTCATCTTCCTTCTGACAGCAGGCATTCACTTTAGCGAGGTCACAGTGAGCAGGGAAAACCTCAACCAATTTCAGTCCTAATTGTGTGACAAATTCCTGATACTGTCGGTCTGCTAGATCAGCATCGTCATTAGTGTCCCAATTCACCGTTTGTGGTCTGTAGTCGCCATCTCTTGGGAAAATGTCTTTCACTTTGGAGAAATCAGATGGTTTCATGTATTTCATCATGACTCTCTGGATTTCGCCTGAGGTTGGTGTGAAGTCTTTGATGAACTGAACATAGGCTCGTGCCATGGTGGTGCCACCTTGTGCATGCTTTGGGAGGTGTGATGCTGCATCAATCAGGTCCTGAGTTGTCCATGGGCGGTAGACAAAACCTGGATTTCCATCCGGACCCATAACTTGCACCATTGGCATCGTAAAAGCTGAATCTGATTGTTGTCTGGTGCGTGCTGCAATTGGAGGGGAGAGGGAGGAGGAAATGAGGACACTGGAGCCTGGTGAGGGAGTGTTCATAAAAGAGGATGTGGATGACATCGGTGATGACATGGCAGATGAGGCGTTGTATGGAGGAGGAACCGAAGGCGGAGCTATTGCATCGAGAGGGGGTTGTCTTCGAGGGAGGGACCAGGAAGCGTCATCAACCAGAGAGCTCTGACCGCACCCTGTCAGTTTAGGATAGAGAGAATTCTTTTTACTCTTAGGTTCAAAATCACTTCCTTTGTCTTTCTTATCGACTTTCATACATGTTATCATTTTGCACACTTGTCTCCTTTCTCTCGTTTCACATTCATCTTCCCACTTTTTCAGACATCCTTCATTTTTTTCAATCTCTCTCATTTTATCACTTTTCACTCTCTTTTTGCTCATAATTGTCTGTCTTTCTTTCTCAAGACTTTCACGCAATTTTTTCAGTTGATTTTGCTCAACGATATTGTAAATCCATGATTTGTTACCCAGTAATTCAAACATTCAACACTTTGATCCCCATATTTTTGTTTCATGCCCAGAATAATTGGACTGTCCGGATCATTTTTCGCTTGTTTACTTCCTTGGGTACCCATGTTTCCTTTTTACCAAGAGTCCCTGACTCTTTTGATTATTTACCTCGTATAGACCCTGTCTACCGGTAAGTCCCTGACTTCTAGTAAATAATCCTAGGTGTAGGTCTTTGACGCCTATAACCCACACCTAACTTCAGTGAGAATGGAACGTTCTCACCTACCTCAGTGAGAGTGGAAAGTTCTCACCTACTTCAGTATCAGACCATAAAGATCTGTACCTACAACTCAGTATCAGATTATAAAAATCTGTACCTACAATCTCAGTATCAGGTTATGAAAACCTATACCTACAAACTCAGTATCAGGTTATAAAAACCTATACCTACAAACTCAGTATCAGGTTATAAAAACCTATACTTACAAACTCAGTTTCAATTTCAAGGGCGTAAACCCCTTCAATCAAAACTTACAACATGACAGTTCAAGTGTCAAGTTCCAAAACAAAAAGGAAGTAAACAATGGAAAATGATGACCAGCAGTAATGCAAGTATCCACAGACTCAGAAAATACATAAAAAAAAACTTATCTCTATTGATTACAGAATCATTATCATTATTCATGAATCATTGGTAAATTTGGAATTTGGAAAGTCAACATCTCACCGTCTCAATCGGACGTTAGCTTTATCTTGGATCGTCGTGGAGCCAGTCAGTCAATCAATTGGATCGCCTGTCCCCTCTCTCTGAATACTTGGTTGGAGGTAGAGGAAGATCTCCTGGATTCCAGGTGTGCACTGCCGACGTCCTTTTGATCCCAACGGACTCTCAGACGATCCCACTTCTGACACCAAATTGTTATGGGAACTTTTGTGAGTGAGATGAAGCATGAGAACTGAGTCGGATGAATACAAGCAAGATGATTTAATCTGAGTTGCAACCAGAGGAGCACAGTTTACAGAGTCGAAGAGTCTGCAAAGTGAACAACACTGAGCAGAGAGAAACAAGACGTATATAAACATGTCTTCAGCAATAAGTGTATGTGATATAGAAAGAAACAGGATATTCCTCAGATAGAGTAGTTGTCTGATATGATGCCAATAAGGTGTTGTGAGAACGAGCAGATATCAATAGAGAACAGGGAGTTTCTAGGGAGGACAGGGACCTTGAGATAAAACGGGAAACTCATAATTGCCCGCTACACCTCGTGTGACCCAAAGAAACAACTATCCACTGAACCTTGTGTGACCTAAAGAAACGTCTGTGTGCATGTAATATGCCATTACAAGGACAAACTCAGCCCTTGGCCTCAGCGGAGCGAGGAAGCGGCAGTAAGGAGGTTAGGCGAGTTCAGTGGGAGCAGGAGTTCTGGCTGAGGAGGGAGGATAGAAAAATGTTGTGCGACAAAATAAAGATTCCCATCGGAGAATCTGAGCATAATTTCTGACCTGGACACCGTACTCAATGCATCTCGCTATCCTTGTAGTGCTGACAGCGTGTTAAAGAGCTATGGACAGGAGGCTTTGGAGCGTGTCTGTGACCGGTGCAGCTGATCCACTGGTGCAGAAGGAGCGCATGTTGCGGGATTTCCTACCACGCGCAACTACGCGCAAGCAGGCACGCGATTTAAGTCCATGTGGACCAGGAGGAAGGTGTGAGACAGGTTACAGGTTAACTGTTCATATTCCACTACAATATGAACAATGCAATTGAATATGTCATTATTATCATTTAAAGTGACGGGTAAAAATTGATTATGACGGGATTTTTATGACCCTGTCAGTCAAAATGACAGACAACGAAAAAGTCTAGCACAACCTCTGATGTATATATATATATATATATGGTTTGGGCTTTTTATTAAACAGTATTTTATGGAAAGAGTGTAAAAAAGATCTCTGGAGCAATCAGACTCAGTGGACGCACCTGTGTGTGTGTGTGTGTGTGTGTGTGTGTGTGTGTGTGTGTGTGTGTGTGTGATTTTAATACGAAGACAGACATTTCAATCATGTTTTTCTTTTAACAGTTAAGTTGTTGATTTTCATAGTGTCATTTAACATTTACATAATGACATGTTTCTATATGTTTCTGTTGCAGGATCATTGAGTGCTACATTTCATGACTAAAAGTTTGTTCAAACAAAATCAACCTCATGACCAGTTTGTTCAGAATCAGCTGTTTATCTTCTCAAATGTTGTCGTAACAGCACAGGACATTAAAACCAGTGGAGTTTATGTATAAATAAGTGGGCCTGAAATTACTGCTTCCTGTTACAGCCACCTTTGGATTTTTGTGCATACAAACGATGCACAAGTTTGGGAAAACAATGATATCATAGCCCCATCCGTCTAACCTTTAACCCAGCTCGAAGTCATGTACACGGCACACAAGCTTAATGCACATGCTCCAAGAATTTTTTTTTGGAGCATTTTCAGGGTATTCCTTGGCGTGCCCAACACTAGAAGATTTTCAAATCCGACTTGATTTTAGAAAATGAACTTTTACTGATGTTAACTAATGTGTTAATCCTGAGAAAGCATAAACTAGATTTTTGAGATGCAGGACCACACACTTGGCATTAAATCAAACCATTTTAGGGAGGAGAAACGAGAAAAATCGGCCTGATGAAAGCTGTTTTTCATTTTCGTAAGCCCCGCCCACTTCCAATTTTGTACGCAGTGTCCCCGAAGTACTTTCAGACGTAAATTTACACCAGGTTTGATGCACTCGCAAAAATTGGTGAGTTTTCGTGTATGGGAAAGGCCTCAAAAAGGCGATTCATTTAGAGGAATAATAATAATAATAATAATAATAAAAAGAATAATCTTCACAGTTTCAATAGGGTTCTTGCAACCAAGTTGCTCGAACCCTAATAATTATTATTGTTATTATCATTATTATTGTCTTTCTTTATAGAGCACTCTTCTTAATCCATGTGACAAAGTGTTTCATAAAGGCATCAAAATAAGTCATGAAATCATCAAGTTTTAAAAGAAAACACCCAAAAAAAAAACCTAATATATATCAAGAAAATAAAAGACAGTTCAAATGAAATTAAAACTCAAATATAACCAGGAAAGGCTGATAAACTGATAAGTGTTATTTATTTTGCTGCCTTTATGAAGCACTTTGTCACCTGAATTTAGAAGAGTGCGCTATAGAGATTATTGTCATAATAATCATTTTTATATTACTTTTGGGCCCTGTTTTCTTTGTTTTTAGAAATTCCTTGCTGAATCAGAGATCACCTTTAAGCCCCTTCTTAAAACATACTTTCCTGATTTTACTTGATCTTTAATTTCCTTTGAACGGTCTTTCATTTTCTTGATATGTATTGTTTTTTACACACTAAATTCTGTTTTCTTTTAAAACTTGATGATTTTATGACTTTTATGTTGATGCCTTTATGAAGCACTTTGTCACATAGATTTAGAAAAGTGCTCCTTATATTAAGATTATTATTATTGACCTCCGCCAGGATGTTTTTGCCGGAGTTTCTTTGTTTTTCTGTCCGTCTGTTAGCAACATAACTCAAAAAGTCGCAGACAGAATTGGATGAAATTTTCAGGAAATGTCCACAATGGGACCAGGAACAAGTGATTACATTTGCTATTTTGTGGGGGGCTGAGCTGCCTTGGCGGAGGTCTGCACTCACCGAGTGCTTCTAGTTACTCTTGGGGTTGTTCCAAACACACACACGCTACTCATGCCTAGATGGGGTCATGCGGCACCTTTATCTCAATGTGTCTTGAGATTTGAGCTGTATCAAGGTTGGTCATATATTTATTTTCCTTTTACAGCAGATAATGCCAACTGATTTTAGCAAAGAGCTGACACCTGATTTTAGCGAAGAGCTGACACCTGATTTTAGCGAAGAGCTGACACCTGATTTTAGCGACAAACCTCTGGTAGGTGGTCACAGGGTTCGACACACTAGTCTCTGAAATCTTCAGTGTGCCCTCCCGTTTAATCTGAAAAACACTTTGGGTAAAAAAAAAAACACTTTTGTCTCACTGTGACGATATCATTTTCAATCAATTTAGCCAACCCTTGCCTTATGAACATCAGCATTATCTTTTCTGACAGCATTTAGGAAATGTTAACATTAATATACCGCAGCGTTTAATAATGGGATTAATTGTGAACTCAAATATTCATGACATCCATAGTTATAACATTTAACAAAAATCATGTGGGCCGCACACACAATTTCAATTACTTTTTTTATTTTAGCTGTCATCTACTCCTGTGAATGCATCTCAGGTGTGTGATGAGATCAACATAAACGGCAGCAATCCAGCGGCACATACAGTAAGTATAAATGTGATCACTATTGCTCATTTTTGGCTGTGAAGTCTTAGAATTTGTAGTTGTATTCACAAACTGTCTTTGAAACAATCATTTCTTTATTGAATTCCTGTCATTACAGTCTCAAAGGGCCAAATATAGACGGCACCATGAAGAATGCTTCAATCGTCACAAAATTGCAGAGGAGGAGCGAAATGCGAAAGAAAGACGGCATACAATGAATTTGTTAAAGCGTGCACAACTGGTTAAACAATTGTCACAACTGGATGCACTTGTGAGTAATATACTTGAACATCTTGCAGAAATTGCTCTCTTTGCCCAACCTCTTTTCGTTCATTACTAGGAGCTCGATTGCATGTTTTTTTTTATTACTTGTTATTCAATGTAGCACAGTCAAAGCTGGGTTCTTCAACTGACGGCTAGTGGGCTGGATACGGCCCTTAATTTTTTTTTTTACTTTGTCCTGTGATTAATTCCCATGAACCCAGAGAAAAACTTTTGGCCTATTATATTTAATCTGTATGCACTAATGGACTTTTTCTGCAAATATCCATTTGTCTTGAAATTGTGTTATCTTGCTAACTTTTAGACATTAGTAAGGCAATGATGAGTAGTCTACATTTCTATTCCAAATAACCATTGGTCTAATTTAGTTTTGTTCTTGTGCTGGAGCCAAATATCTTGTTTCCTTCCCCCCCCCCAGCTTACTTCGCAATCCCCATTGCATGATGATATTCAGGTATGTCCCTAACTTCAAACAGGCAGGTTTTAAAAGGAAGCTACTGTAAAACTCCACGATTATTGACATGCTCTGTGTACACCAAGCAGTGATGGGGTGCAATTATTTGGCATCCTTTTTAAATGCCAATTGAATTTGAATATTGCACATAATAAGTTGGATTCGTCTTTTTAGTCACTAGCCTCATCAGATACCTCGTCTCTGGATGAATCAACGATAACCAGTGATCCGTTGGAAGATTACTTTATATAATAACTTATAACTTTATATTCAGTGTGGATAATATCACTATTATCATTTGGCATCATTAAATAAACCATCATTAATCCAATAATTTTCATGATGCTATTCAAAAATACACCTCATCTACCTCCGCCAAGGAAATGTCAAGGACGGATTTGGATGGTATTTTCAGGAAATGTCCGCAATGGGACCAAGTACAAGTGATTACATTTTGGGATAGACGCTATCACTGGTTACAACACTCGCTGTCTGACCAGGGTGCCGGCAGGGTGTTTCCTCCCCGCCATCTGAGCGGAAGATCCGACGGTATAAAACACCGTCGTGTTCAACCAGACGATCCCATTGACGAAACAATGCTAATGCTGGTCTTGGGACCTGTCGCCTCTCCTCTGGAGTAGGCTGGACATGCCTTCGCCAAAAAAGCAAAACATTTTTCAGGATGGGATCCACCTCCTGCATGGACCGGATATCTGAAGAGGAATGGCTTGGCCAGACTGATATTAGAGACTGCTTCGCAGGTACCCCGGAGTCCAAGTGCGAGGCTTGTTGGAGGGCCTCTGGGACTAGAGTGCCAGGTACAGCCTGTTCAACCAGGCTAGGACCAGACAGACACTGCCGGGAAAGCGCATCAGCATTCTTGTTGCTGCGACCTGACCGATACTTAATTTCGAAATCAAAAGCAGCGAGTTGAGCAGCCCATCGGTGCTCCGTGGCCCCAAGTTTAGCTGAATGGAGATAACTTAGCGGATTATTGTCAGTAAAAACCACACACCTGTTGCCAAGGAGGTACTCTCGAAACTTTTCTGCCATGGCCCACTTGAGTGCAAGAAATTTCAGTTTCATGGAACTGTAGTTAGTCATGTTACGCTCAGTGGGCCGAAGGCCTCGACTAGCATAAGCTATTGGTCGTAGGCCGCTCTCTGTCTCCTGGGAAAGGACAGCCCCGAGACCGCTATGGCTAGCATCGACCTCCAAAACGAAAGGGCGTCCAAAGTCTGCATAAGCAAGCACAGGAGCAGAAACCAACTTGGCCTTTAAGGCCTCAAAACTCTACTCACACTCAGCTGTCCATGCAGGACCCAGTGCCTGTCCTTGCTTTTTCTTGGACTTGGTATCTACCAGTTCAGCTACCAACTTATGGAGGGGACTGGCCATCTTTGCAAACCCCTCAACAAAGCGCCGGTAATAACTGGCAAACCCTAAAAAGGAACGCAGCTCCGACACATGGTGTGGGCGCTGCCATTTAGCCACTGCCTCAATTTTGGCAGGATCCGTGGAAACTCCCCCACTAGAGATGACGTGACCTAAGTATCTGACCTCTTGCTGGAAAAAGGCACACTTGTCAAGTTTTACCTTAAGCCCCTCTCTTAGGAGCCGACTCAGAACAACCTCAAGTCGCTGCACATGCTGAGAAACAGAGGATGAGAACACAACGATGTCATCCAAGTAAAGGAGCAAAGACTGGCACTGCTGGTCCCCAAACATCCTCTGCATTAACCACTGAAAGGTGCTTGGGGCATTGCACAAGCCGAATGGCATCCGGTTCCACTCGAAAAGTCCAAACGCCATACAAAAGGCCGTTTTGGTTTTGTCCTGCTCTGAAACCGGTACCTGATTGTATCCACTGGCCAGATCTAAAGTGGAGAACCAGCGGGCCCCTGAAAGGGCATCAAGACTTTCTTCTATACGAGGTAAGGGAAAAGCATCCTTCCTCGTCTTGCTGTTAAGCAACCGGTAGTCCACACACATGCGCAGACTCCCATCTTTTTTCCGAACCAAAACAATTGGAGAAGCATAGGGGCTACTGCTCTCCCTGATGACCTGGGCCTCAAGAAGCTGGTTAATATGAGCTTTGACCTCCTCATACTCAGATGGTGGAATGTGCCTGTACCTCTGTCGAACTGGCACATCATCAAGCAGCGGAATGTCATGGGAGGTTGGTGCAGCCCAGATCACCATCGTGGGCAGAAAAGACTGAGCTATATTTCTGCAACAAGGACCTCACCTCCCTCTGCTCTGGCTCCATCAAGACAGACAGGTCCACTGCCTCTACCCCACTGTACACAGGGTGACTAGCCACTTGAGATGACACTGTGGCTGTGGTGGACCTCAACTCAGTGAGTCCTGTGGGAAGACTGACAATATGGGCATCGCCCAAGACACCAAGAGTGGTACGTGGATAGAGCAGCACCTCTGTTAACCCCACATTGACCACAGGGACGTAAACCGTACCACGGGAGACCTGCACAATGCAAGGAGATGCCAAAAGCCCCGCTGGCAGGCCAGACTCAGTAGGCTCAAAAAGTACAGCCCTGCCAGAGAACCTTTCAGAACAAGTACTAGCCACCATTTTCATAACTCCGCCAGGAATACGGACAGCTTGTGTACCTCGAACCCTGGCTATACCAGAGGAACGTCTCGGGCACTGAGTGGTGGACTGATGGAACTGCTGCAGAGCTTCAACAATGGGGACAGGGGCATGCACCACAGAAGAGGTGTCAAACAGCTCAGATCCATGTGCGCCAAAGAGCTCTCTGTAGCATCCACGAATAACATTCATCCCCAGGATACCAGGGACAGAAGACAATGCACCAAGTGGGTTTTTGACTACCAGGATGCCACAATTCGGAATCACCTTACCACACAGAGTCACATTTAACTCTAGATAACCAATGTAAGGGATCTCCAGGCCATTAGCTGCCCGGAGCTGCAACCAGTGACACGACTGAAGATGATCATGACTCCACGGTGCAAACTGCTCTAAAAAGAAACTCTCAGTAATGGTGGACACCATTGACCCTGTGTCCACCAAACAGGAAATGGAAACCCCCCCATTGAAACCTCAATGGTGGGACAAGATGACATCAATCTGGCTGTAGGACCAACCTGTGAGCCCATCGGCTCCCCATCTGAGCTGTGGCTCAACAACTCAGAGGGCGTCAGTTTCCCGACTGGTGAGAGCGGGGAAGTGGCCTGGCCCTGTTAGAGGGAAATCCAGTGGCAGAATTAGCACGAGCAGGAACCCGTTCCCCAACACATTCTCTCGCGAAATGCCCCGGCTGATGGCACCTTCGACAGATCAGCGGGCCACTGCGAGGAGGGTGAGTCTGTATGGGACGGTTCTGCAAAGACGCTACTGTCTGGGTGAGCTGATTGAGCTGTTCCTGCTGACGCTTCAAAAGCTCCTTTAACTCTCCTAGCTCTGACCCATATGAGGCAGCAAGGGGGGCCGGGCCGGGACCACTCTGCACCCCACACTGAAGGCCATACGTTGAAGGGAGGGAGTAACTGCGTTCTCTAATGCCCCCTGGAAACCCTTCCCTCTCCCACCTAATGGCTTCTGCACACACCTCCAAAAGAGTAGCATCAGGTTGACCACGGACAAACTGTTTTAATTCCCGACGAAGAGCACTGTCAAGGACATGCTCTAAAAATTGGTCACGAAGTAACACCCTTGCATTGAGCAAACCATCAGGAGCACATTGTTCCACCTTTTCCATAAGAGCCATTAGGGCCAGGGAAAACTCCTGGAGTGTTTCGCCCTCTTGCTGCTTCCTAGCAAAAAAAGCTTGCTGTAAAGTGACATATGACTGAGCACAACCATACAACTCCTTTAAAATGGCTAAAACCTTAATGGGGTCGCCACGCTCCACACTAGTGCGATACTTAATCTCCTCTCGTGCCTCTCCTTCCAAATGATCGAAAATAAAGAAGGCCTGGTCAATGACAGACAGATGGCGGACACGCATGCATGCCTGTATCTCCTCGGTCCACTCGTCTATCCCTATGCCTGTTCTACCATTAAACATAGGACACCGCCGGTCTCTAGGCACTACCACCAACCGCTCGGTAACAGAAACGCTGGGGCCTAAAACTGGGGCCTCACGACCAGATGCCAGGGAAGCTAGGTTAGCTGTACTAGGACCCGCTGGAGACAAAGCCCTTTCCCGCAATAGTCGCTCGTTATCGGTCCGGAGCTGCATAACCAGGTCTCTGGTTGCTGCATTTCCTCCTCCATAATAATAGGTAAGGTGCACACACACTGCACAAAATTCACTTAATATAAAACTAGTTCACTCTGTGGCAAATACTGCTGTTCTGTCCCCCCTACAACACACAAATTCACAGTGAAATAATCAATCCCACAACGTAATATTAGTAAAACAGAATTAAAGAAAACAAAAAAAATGGAATTCACGTCTCTATCTTCAAGAGTGCATCCTGCCGACGACGCCAAGATGTGGCAAATTGGTGGGAGGTGAGGAAAAACCGACAACGCCACCTCAGGGAATTTCATTTCATTTTTTTTTTTTGACGACTACAAATTGTCGTCGTCACGAAAGTAGTGGTAGTAGTAGTAGTAGTAGTAGTTGTAGCGGCAGCATGAACTAAAAACACACCAGGATCAGCCTGCATATACAGTACCTACCAGAGAATAGCAGCGCAGCGCTTCCGACTCGTGAGGAGAGGGAGAGCGAGAGAGAGAGGGAGCGCACGGCTCACTTGCCGTCCACAAACTAAAGACCAAAAAGCCATTCAGTCAGCGGCCCAACAAGAGCTACCAGCGGCCAGAGCATAATGTAGCCAGCTTACCTTCCGACACTGATGTGTTCACCCACAGTGGAGGGAGCACACTTCAGCTCCGCACAGACAATGCAGCAGACTCTGCAAACAGAGTGGAAACGTGACACCACTACCACTCGCCGTAACTTCATCACAGTATTTAATGATCCTACCAGCGTAACCTACCGCACAATTAGGGAGTATGGATCACCGATCTGTCACGGCCACGCCAAACATCGATCTGACTGATCACTGCATCCGGGAGGAAGGTATGACACACATCAAAGGCGCAGTCACCTGCCCATATATATATAACAGTGGGCGGCACTGCCCCGCAATTACGCAATGACGCAATGACTGATTCTGTCGGTGATGGAGTGCACCCGTGAAGAATGCGGGTCACTTCATCTTGCCACACATGCTTCGCTGCCGGTCTTGCTACCTACCTATAACATACAGTAAATGTGTCTGTCCAGTCCACTGCACTAACAGAGAACTTGTCTGTCCGTGAACGGTCAGTGTGTTGTGTTTTAAATAATTAAAAACCTTTGCAGTGATATCTATCATTCATAGTCTTCCATTATTGATCAGTTTACCTTGATGTTGTCCTTGCACTTTGAACAGTACTAAAAGAAAGTAGAAGTTGTGAATGCTCTTTTGGATGGACTGCAAAAAATGCTTTTAGTAATGAGATATTGACAACACCTCTATCTTTTCTTCACAGACAAAAGGGGAAACTCTAAACGTAAGTGGGAAGACAGTGAGGTACGTGCAGTTGAAAGACACATGATGCGCTTCATCCAGACATGCAAGGTACCTCAAAAGAGCGACTGCATTCAGTGTATCAATGCAGAACCCAATGCCCTCAAAGACCGAACCTGGACAGGAGTGAAAAATTATGTCAGAAATCGGATCACTGCCTTAAAGAGAAAGGCATGTTCTCAGGATTCACAATAGCAATTTGTTGAAGTATACCTTTGTGAAGTATACCTGTTATCTTTTTTTTTTTTTTTAATCTTTGTTACGACTGTCGTCGTTATGGTGCTGTGTGTGTGTGTGCCCTGTGTTTCTTTTCTGTCAATCTCCTAGGGAAATTGCTGTGTGTCCTAGCTGTGCCAGGATTGGTGGACTGTTTTGGGCCCTGCCGCTCGATTGGCTGCACTTGATTACCATCTGGTACATAAGGAGCCAAGATGGTGGACGGCAGGGGGGCAATGGCGCAGCATGGCAGACGGCAGCACAGACACTTCCTCATCCTCCTCATCTCCCAACCGGCCACACTTCCACCATAGTTTTGTCTTGTTGTATCGTTTACTAGTTTTGCAAACAGTAGGGGTGGACTGCCATTTTTGTTACAGCGTTTTCTCCTGTTTATTTAGTTAGGGAGGTAAGTTCCTGTTATTTGGTTTGTTCGGGTTGCTTAGGTAAGATTTATTGTTTTCTAGACAGGGACCTTTTTGTTTGTTGTTTTGGCCTTAGTCCACCCTGAAGCCTAGACCTTAGTTACACCATTTTGGAATAATTTATCTTTTTGTAAATAAATCATTCTTTTTGTAAATACGACACTAAAAATCGTTTGTGGTCACTTGGGACTTGGGGAAGATGAGGCCTTATCAGGTTATGTCCCAGGCCCCCTAGACTGGGGCGTAACAATCTTTTAGAGGCGAATGTTGAATTTGTTTGTGCCCAAAGCCTTTCTTTCTTTTTATATAGCCAAAGTAATTGGTTGTAGTTTGGAGCACAACCTGTTATTATCATGTTGCTAGCGAGCCCAAGAAATTGTTTCTCTAGGCAAGTATGTTAACTGACGACTGTCCAGATGCATTCATTTGAAAGCTAGCCAAGTTTGTGGTGATCTGTAATTTTCCAGGACATTCCATTTGAGCTGTGTGGCACGGTTCAAGTTTAATCACATTCTAAATTCCGCAACCCAACATTTAACCATATCAACATTAAAGAGCACAGCTGTCGACTTCCTGGTTGGATGCGTACCAAGATGGCAGCATAGAGCGGGGCTCCTGAGTCGAGTAGATAAATAACCCCCCCAAAACCAAGAAATATTTGAAAACGCGATTTTTTCTTTACAAGTTATGCCCGGGGGACGAGGACAGAGAGGTTCGAGGCGAACAACGATGCCCGTTGACCAGGTAGAACACGAGGTGGAGAGCGAGGCGACAGACGGGGAATCTGGAGACTCCGCGCAGCAGGCCTCGCTGATGGAGCGCCTTGGCACCATCACGACGGAAATACGCAACCTCAAAAGAGAAATGAAAGAGAATCTCACAAAGTTTGGAGATGAATTCAAAGATGAGGTAAGGCGTGAATTGGCCGGGTTTAAAGAAGAAATTAACAAGAAAATTGAGCGAAATGCCGAGGAAATTCAACAGCAACGGACTTGGAGGAGTGGAGCACGGAGGCGAAGGAGGCGATCATCACTTTATTACAACAACAGGAAAAACTACAGGAAAAGACTTAGACTTAGACTTAGACTTAGATAACTGCTAAATTGTTATTTGGAATTTAGCAGTCTGATGGCCAGCGGAAAGTAGCTGTTCTTGAGTTGGTTTGTTCTGCAGCGGATGCTGCGGAACCTCCTGCCAGACGCCAGCAGGGAGAACAGTCCATGGTGGGGGTGGGTGTGGTCAGCTAGGATCTGGTGAGCCCTGGTTAGACAGCGCCTGTGTGCAATGTCTTTGATGGGTGGGAGTGGAGTTCCAATGATCTTCTCCGCTGTTCTCACCACCCTCTGCAGAGACTTCCAGTCGGAGGCCTTGCAGCTCCCAGACCAGACGGAGATGCCACTGGTCAGCAGGCTCTCGATGGTCCCTCTGTAGAAGGTGGAGAGGATGGGAGGGGGGAGAGACACCCTTCTCATCCGTCGCAGGAAGTGTAGGCGCTGCTGGGCTTTCTTCACCAGGGAGGTAGTGTGAAGTGTCCAGCTGAGGTTGTCTGTGATGTGGACCCCCAGGAACTTGGTGCTGCTGACGACCTCCACCGTTGTGCCATTGATGAGGAGTGGTGTATGGCTGGGTCGGGATCTTCTGAAGTCGACGATGATCTCTTTTGTCTTGTCAACATTCAGAAGCAGGTTGTTCACCCTGCACCAGTCCACCAGATGTCGCACTTCCTCTCTGTAGGCCAGTTCGTTGTTGTCCTGAATGAGGCCCACAACTGTTGTGTCGTCCGCATATTTTAGGATGTGGTTGGTGTTGTACCTGGGACGACAGTCGTGGGTCATCAGGGTGAACAGCAGGGGACTCAGGACGCAGCCCTGTGGGGAACCGGTGCTCAGGGAGATGACACTTGAGGTATTGTTACCCACACGGACAGACTGGGTTCTGTCGGTGAGGAAGTCCAGCAGCCAGTTGCACAGGGGGGTGTTGAGGCCTAGGGGGCCCAGTTTGTGTACCAGCTCCTGGGGGATGATCGTGTTGAATGCTGAGCTGAAGTCCAGAAACAGCATCCGCACGTGGGTGTTCTTGTCCTCCAGGTGCTCCAGGCTCAGATGGAGAGCAGTGGAGATGGCGTCCTCAGTGGAGCGGTTAGGTTGGTACGCAAACTGGAGCGGATCGTATGATGGAGGCAGTATGGAAATTATGTGGTCCTTAACCACCCGCTCGAAGCACTTCATGATGGTCGTTGTTAGTGCAACAGGGCGAAAGTCATTAAGGCATGTGATGGTTTGTTTCTTGGGCACTGGGATGATCGTGGCAGACTTAAAGCACGGGGGGACAACAGCCTGGATCAGTGACGTGTTGAAGATGTCTGTGAGTACACAGGCCAGCTGGTCTGCGCACTCCTTGATCAGCCGTCCTGGGATGTTATCTGGGCCAGATGCTTTCCGTGCCTTAACTTTTCTCAGGGCTCTCCGTACAGCAGTAGTTTCGAGCCTGAGTGCCTGTTCATCGAGGTGGGGGGTTGCTTTCCTCGCTGGGGTGTTGTTCAGAGCTTCAAATCTCCCAAAGAAGTTGTTGAGCTCATTGAGGAAGCTGATGTCGTCTCGGCAGGGTGAGGGTGTGGCTTTGTAGTCTGTGACGGTCTTGATGCCCTGCCACAGTTGTCTGGAGTTGCTGGGGTCATGGAAGAAACCTTGGACCTTCTGGCTGTGGGCGCGTTTTGCTGCCTTGATAGCAAGGTTCAGATTGGCCCTCGCTGTTCTGAGTGCCACCGCTTCACCAGATTTGAAGGCAGCATTACGTTCCCTCAGGCTTGTGCGCACCTCCTTAGTCATCCAGGGTTTCTGGTTGGCCCGTGTGACTATTGTCTTTTCTACTGTGACCTCCTCCATGCACCACTGGATGTAGCCGGTCACAGATGCAGCATACTCCTCCACATCTGTATGTTGACTGTCTGTTGCAGCCTCTCTGAACATGTCCCAGTCAGTGCACTCAAAACAGTCCTGCAGTGCAGACATAGATCCCTCAGGCCACACGCTCACCTTCTTCACAGCAGGCTTTTCTCTGGTGAGCAGGGGCTGATATGCTGGAATTAGCATAACAGAGAGATGGTCTGAGGAGCCGATGTGGGGGCGGGGGGCTGCTCTGAAGGCCTTCCTGATGTTCGTGTAGACTAAGTCCAGTGTGTTTTTCCCTCTGGTAGCAAAATCCACATGTTGATGGAATTTTGGAAGAACAGTCTTCATGTTGGCCTGTTTAAAGTCCCCAGCAACAATGAAAACGCCCTCCGGGTGTGTGGTTTGCATGTCACTGATGGCACTGTAGAGGGTACTTAGCGCTTGCTTGGTGTTAGCGCTGGGTGGAATGTACACAGCAACAATGGTGACGGTGGTGAATTCCCTGGGCAGGTAGAAGGGTCTGCATCTCACAATCATAAACTCAATGTCCACAGAGCAATGACTAGAGACCAACGTAGCGTTGTTACACCAGCTGTTATTAGTGTAGATGCAGATTGACTCCTGTCGGCTCTGAAAGTTGTTAGCCCGTCCAGGCTAATGGCTGTTTCAGGGACAGATGAGTTCAGCCACGTCTCAGTGAAAATGAGGATGCAGCAGTTTCTTGTCTCCCTTTTGGTGGTTAAGTCCAGCTTCAGATAGTCCAGTTGGCTTTCCAGGGAGCGTATGTTGGCGAGCAGGATGGAGGGAAGCGGCGATCGGAACGGGTTAGCTTTTAGCTTAGCTGTAAGCCCGCCGAGACAACCGCGCTTCTGTTTCCTCCCGCACCGCCTCCGGTGTCTCCGTGGGCGGTCTGTGCTGGTGGGAGACTCCGCTGCTTTGTAGGCCGCTGGGTCCGACTGGTGTAGCAGCCCGAGGCTTTGTATTGTGATCCGCGTCTCTAAATGTACGTAGTCGGAAGGACTGAATTTGCGAAAACGAAGCATAACCTGACGGTCATATACCGTTTGTGTTCTGTTCCGCTGAGCAGACAGTAGTGTAGATGGCGAATTAAGCGATGTATTGGCTATTTTACCAGGAGCCGAAGCAGCCACTGCCGTACGGGGTGCCGCCATCTTGTATTTCAGAGAGTTGACAAAAGTTGACTGAAGTAGAAGGACATGGAAGACGCTGCAGCCTGAGGATCTACAACATGGCTGAGAAGGACGGCCAGTCCGTGCCGGAGCTGGTGGACGCACTACTTCGGCGCGAGCTCGAATTGGAGGAGGGAACCGAGCTGCACATTCAACGGGCGCACAGGAGCTTCGGTAGGAGACCCCCACCTGGAGCATCCCCGAGGTCTATAGTGGTTGACTTTCTGAAATACGGAATGAAATCCGTATATCCAACCGAAGTGATGAGGAAGCGCAAATCATACGCCGAGGTTAAAAAGATTCTGCAAGAAAAAAAGATCTGCTTCCAAACTCCTCTGAGCAGAATGAGAATCCATTGGCCAGAGGGACCGAAGGTCTACAACAACGCGGAAGACGTGGTGCAGGACATGAGGAAGAGAGGGATGAAGACACCCGACAGACGAAAGCGAGCGTTACCATGGCTACGCGTTGGAGAGACACAAGGAGGCAATGAAGAAGCCGCTGCCACAGAGGAACCCGGCCAGGACGCAGGGAACAGAGCGAGGAAAAGGCTGCAGGAGTTTAGAAGATAATAATAATAATAATTAAAAAAAAAAAAAAAAAGGAGGACCAGCTCAACGGAGGAAAAGGTATGAGAGAGAGGGGGGGCGGTGGACAAAGAACCCATGGACAGTCTGCTGGTTTAAGTTAACACTCATGATGGGATGAGTCAAGTGAGTTACCAAAACTGTAGATGACCAGGCTTCTTTAACTCATTCACTTGTCTTAGTTTCTTATTTAAATGTGTTGCTACTATTACTACCATTATTAATAATGATGATGTTATCAGTATTATTATCACAACTTTATTTTATTTTTTTATTTTTCATCCAGTCCTCCTTTTGTTATTGTCACTTTTTGAACAGTGCAATGAATGGACTGATACATTGTCAATTTTCTTGTTTGAATAACTCTATATTAGGGTGCTGATCTTTATCTATTATAGCAGTCTGGATCTTGTTGATAAAGATTTTAAAATGAGGATGCTCCACCCACCCCCCCTTCTATGCATCGAGCCTCTCTTATGTTCTGAAAATAATCGACAGAGAGCGCTCTAACTAGGTGAATGTTGGACATTACTAGTAGAATGGGAAGACCTGACACAGGTTTTCACCAAATCACTAGGGGGGGCCCTTTATCAGAAGGCCATCCCCCACTCCCACCAACAGAGAGACAGGGCCTGCGGGGAAAACGGCCCTTGTTCATCGGGGAGTTCAGGTTTTATTTCTGCCCGTTTTTTGTTCTTGGGCAAATGTTCATTGTTGAAGTCACAGTTAAGGGTCTTGAAATCATTACACACTTTACAAACAATGCAAACTAATGATATAGTGGTGGTGTCACTAAATATTAACGGTCTGAACAATACCAAAAGAAGAGATAAAGCACTAACAAAATTTAGAAAGGAAAAGATGCAGGTCATCTTTCTCCAAGAGAGAAAGATGACATGAACAAGCATGTTCCTTTGGCGCAGGAGGAACATGCTAAGTTTAAAAAAATGGGATACAGGAATTCTTTTACCAGTTCATATGGGAAAACTCATAAAAGGGGAGTGGCAATACTAATTTCCAATACACTGAAGTTTGAATTGATTACTGAGAAAATCGACAAGGAGGGAAGGTATGTCATGATTAAGGGCAAATTGGAAAATCACTTGGTGACGATGATCAATGTATATGCCCCTCCAGAAAGTGGAAAATTATGCTATGGTAGAATATTTGATCTTTTAAATTCAGAAGCAGAAGGGACATTGATATGTGGTGGGGATTTTAATGTAGCACTAAATTACAGATTGGACACAACAAGTATGAAGGGAAGTAAAACACAAATTAGCAGGTATATGAACACAATAATATTAGAAATGGGTCTGCTGGACGTGTGGAGAGAACTTCACCCACGTGACCGTGATTACACTCACTACTCGGCCCCTCATTGTATGTACTCCAGGATCGATTTTTTTCCTTATGAATAAGGATGATATGCATAGAGTAAAGGAATGCTGGATAGGGGTAGCTGACATTTCGGACCACAGTGCAATTTATCTGAAAATTCATCTTAACAACAAAAGAAAAAACACAGTATGGAGACTTAACGAAGGTATGCTCAACAATAGGGGTCTAGTTACAGGATTAAAAGGGGAAATAATGAGATACAGGGAGGAGAATGATGATGGAGAAGTAGATCCAACAATTCTATGGGACGCCTTTAAAGCTGTAATGAGGGGGAGGCTTATTTCCCATACAGCATTTGCTAAAAGAACCAGGCTGGAGACATATCAGAAACTAATTGAACAACTAAGGGAATTGGAGCAACAACATAAACAATTAGAGGACCCAGATCTACTTGGCCAGATCAAAGAAATAAAAAAGAAAATTGATGCCATATTGCTAGAAGAGGTGGAAAGGAATGCAAGGTTTAGTAAACAGACATACTATGAGGGAGGATCTAAAGCCACCAAAAACCTAGCAAGACGTTTGAGGAAACAGCAAGCGTTAACTAATATACACAAGATAAGGGACCCGGAAACCAATCAAATTTTATATGAACCAGAAGAGATAGAAAGGGTGTTTGAAGAATACTATAGTAAACTATATTCACAACCTGCCACTCTGGGGGAAGAGCAACTGGTAGAATTCTTGGACAGACTGGATTAACCAGCAATAGGTGTGCAACAGAATAGGATGCTGACCTCAGAAATAACAGCAGAAGAGATAATGAAGGCTATTAGCCGGGCAAAATCAGGAAAATCACCAGGATCTGATCGATTTACGGCCTCATTCTATAAAACCTTTAAAGAAGAGCTAACCCCAATGCTATATGACTCATTCAACCACACTCTCAAATCAGAGTGTGGTTGAATGAGTCATATAGCATGGCCTCCTGG
Source organism: Solea solea (assembly GCF_958295425.1). Taxonomy (NCBI): domain Eukaryota; kingdom Metazoa; phylum Chordata; class Actinopteri; order Pleuronectiformes; family Soleidae; genus Solea; species Solea solea. The sequence goes on along the minus strand of NC_081152.1, from coordinate 23,493,577 downwards.
AAGGAGGCCATTATCTCCATCATACCAAAGGAAGATAAAGATAGAGAATATTGTAGTAATTACAGACCCATATCACTCTTAAATGTGGACTACAAATCTATACCTCCATTATATCTAAGAGATTGGAAACATTTATGCAGGACTTGATTGATGAGGATCAATGTGGATTCATAAGAGAAAGACAAACACAAGATAATATTAGAAGGAGTCTACATATTATAGATTGTATTCAAAGGGAAGAGGAAAGTGCAATTTTGGTAAGCATAGATGCCGAAAAGGCCTTCGACAGTGTAAATTGGAACTTCTTATATAATGTACTGAGAAAATTTGGTTTCAACGAACAATCAGTTAACTGTATTAGACAACAAGCCCTCCAACTCATACGACCACATAGGTCGTTTGTGCGTGCCCTCGAATACGACCCATGGGATCGTATTTTAGATTATCACCCCCACCGGTAACAGGAGAGCATTGCAGATTGCAGGTTTAATCCGCGAGTCAAGGTAAGTACCGTAGAATGTTTAATTAACATTTGTGAACAATAGAACAAGTTGTCAGCGCGTTTTAATGTTGTTACTACAGGGGGTATTATTAAGATTATAAGTGCTTATATTAACCAAAAACAGCGTTAGCTAGCGCGTTTTGATGTTGTTTTGTTTTAATGTTGTTTCGCCATCTAGTATGGTATCTTGAGTTAAAGGCGACATAGAATGCTTGTATCACACATATATGTTAGTTATGGAGGTCTACTTACATATATTAACTTGTTTTCATGATTAAAAACCTCCTAATCGCTGCAAACGAGCCGATCAAAATATCTCCTCACTGACGCTCTTGTCAGCCGCGCTGTTTCAGACCAAACAGTTGCTGTGATTGGCCAGCCAACGAGAGCTTTCCTACTGTCCTGTGATTGGCCAGGTACCTGGAAGTGACGTAATAGATAGGCCAGCTCTCAGATACACAGCTCCCCCTCTGGCACGGTGGATGCTCTGCATCTCAGCAGCTACAACGAGACTAGTTCTTCTTCTTCTTCTGCGGTTGAATGTACGCAACCGGATGTGCCCGGACTAGTGCCCGCACCGGGAGGCGCTACGGTGGTGAGGATTTCTGATGAGGACATCAAATTAAGGAAGTGTCGATCCGCTTCGCAGAGCCCAGGAAAACAATACAACACTATTTTCTCAGCAGTGGCTGAACTGTTTGTTCTGAAACTTTAGGGTTTCATAAACGAGGTAATGACGCAGATACACACACAAACGCAGCGTTAATTGGAGCTTCCGGTCTATGTCACCTTTAATACTGGGGATAATATTAACATTATAAGTGCTAATATTAACCCGAAAACAGCGTTAGCTAGCGCGTTTTGATGTTGTTTCGTTTTAATGTTGTTTCGCCATCTAGTATGGTATCTTGAATTAATACAGGGGATAATATTAACATTATAAGTGCTAATATTAACCCGAAAACAGCGTTAGCTAGCGCGTTTTGATGTTGTTTCGCCATCTAGTATGGTATCTAGAATTAATACAGGGGATAATATTATATAATAATATTATAAGTGCTTAACCAATGTCAGGACATGAACAGATTGGCTGGAATCCAGGAATGGAAAAGAACAGACGGATAAGACAGGCGTGCATTTTTGTCTGTAAGCCGATTTTCAAATGTTATTATCATACTCTACATACTTATCATACGTATCTATTGTTCTGTAGAGAAAGCGTGTATTGAAGTAGTTAAGTAATACATTAGTTTAAAACTCCCCTATACCTGAAATCAGGCATGGTCCCTGAGAACTTGAGGCCCTCTGACAGGTCAGAGTTGTCATTAGATAATTTAAAAGTTTGACTCTGTCTGTAAAATAATTGTTTTCTTTACAATATCTGTAAATATCCATCATCCTGTCCAAAACCTGTATATGCATGCTGTAAAATATGTCATTACTTAAGTAGGGATGAAAAACCTTTCCAAAAGCAATAAATCCAAGTTTGTGCAACAGTTAACACTAGACAGATTCTAGATACTGTCTATGAAAATATTGTGACCATACTTTTTGACCACTTGATAAAACTAATTTGATCCTGATTAGTATAGCACTTTGAAAACCAATATGTTGGCTACTGTGTTGACAAGATTTTATAAGTTAAAGGACCCTGAACTCTGTCAACAATGTATGAGTGATAAAAAGAAATTCTTATCCACTGATAACACAGCCTGTGCTGTTCTTATACTTATTTGTGGTTCTTTCCCCAGATGCCTACACAAAAGGATTGTGTGATATGCAAAAGGCTTATTGGGGTGGCCAGCAAGACCTGCCAGCACTGTGGTGGCAAGCAGCCATATAAAGACAGGCTGGAGAGACAGAAGGAGAAGATCTCGCAGGACTGGAAAGAGCGGCAAAAAAAAAAACTGCAGCATCAACAAAGTTCATGATGCAACAAATTTATTGGTAAGATTGTTTTTCTTCCAGATTGTTGTCATAGAGTACTAAGTAAAGAATCTCTGATCTTGACAAACCCATTGCTCTATTGCTGTTAGTTCACTCACCGTTTCAGCATTCTAACATTTATCCTTGTTTGTCCTTCATTGTCCTTCAGTGAATGAAGAGCATCAAATTAACCGATTTTCACAACCTGTATTAATAAAACACTATTTCTTTAATCAAATTAGGAGATTTTCAGTTATGCATTCCTTAGTGTGCACACTAAAGAAGTGCTTTCAACTTTGATTTGGTTTTAGGCACCTCAGCCCCCCGTTTTGTTGTTTGTTTAATGCTATGGTTTTGTATTTCAACTGAATCAACATAAAAAGTACCAAGCACAAGCCTCTTTTTCACAGCTTGTTCAAAGCGGGACTATTGCACCCTTATTCTGTATAAACAGTACAATTGGTAAATGGGGGGAGCAGAGGAGCAGAATCCCTTGTTAAGTGGTGCCAAGAACTGCACCTGTGAGTAGTTGGGCTTCTGTTCCCACTCTGCCCCATGTCTCTTTGAGCCCGGCATCACCTGTTTTGATTCCACCACCATCTAAAATCACATATTGAGGTGGTATTCTGCTAATTTTAAATAAAAAAAAGGTGGTGTAAAGAGATAGCTTAGTTGCAGTGTTATTACATGATCTGTGAGTAAAAAGGACTCTCTTTTTCCAAAGAATATGTAGAGTCAACAGTGAGAGAGTACAGAGAGGGGACATATTTATCGAGTGACTTAATAACACTCAATAATATGAAATGAATCATTATCAGATCATTTTCAGACAAAGAAAATCAGAAATAGTTTTTGTATGCAAAGTAACACACCTCACAGATTTGACCACAGTTGACTATGCAAACAAAAACAAAAAATTCAAAGCAGTAAGTACTTGGGAAAGAATAAAAAATACTGTTGTATCTGCAATAACTGGAAAGCAATCTAGTTGACCCAAAAACGCAGATAATAAAAAGAACATGTAATGTAACTGTGAGGTTGTTCCATGTCCACATCCAATAGTTTCTGATTCTGATGTAGTTTGCATTTGTATCAGTGCTTTCACATGCATGGATACACAGAGGCATCTTTCCCTTGTCCTTCATTGAATTTGAATAGCACTTAAATGTGTGTTTTGTTTTTTGCTTAGGCATTATTGACATTGCTACTCAGAAATTGTTACTTCACTCTGACTCTCAACGTAAAGCTTTCAACCAAAGCACAATTCATACATTTTCAGCATTATTCTGACTTGATATGTTTCTAATTTTTTGGTATTAAAATTTTGTTTAAACTTTGTCCAAGCTCCACAAATGGGAGCTCTTAGAGCGACATCCAGTCCTCCTCCTTGCCAAGAGAACCACAGGCGGCTTTGTGGCGGAGTGCTTCTGTCCATGGCAAATTGACACGGAGGACGCTAAAGATGCCCTTGCCACAATAAAGAGGATCTATGAAAGTCTTCTTAATGGTAATATGTCATATTTACACCCAATCCATAATGAATTCAGGATGAATTTAAAAAGAAAAAATGACATACATTTGTTTATAGCAAGTTAGTTATTGTAGAGTTAATATTTAGTCTTTCACTGTGTCCCCACAGATTGATTGAATATTTACTCTCGATTTATCCCATAGTGGTAAAAATTTCTCTTTCAATGGTAGTGACATGTTTTTCCACAGCAAACAGTTTTGTGCTCTAATCACATGCACGTACAGGTAATCTTATCTGTCCTCAGATAAGATCCCAAGACAAAGGACATGAATTTAGGTTGTGGTGCCTAGGAGCACTTAAGATACAATGTTTCCATCACTCTGAATCATTCTCATACATTCATGTTAAGAGATATCTAAGGGACTACATCTTTGGTGAAAAATAGAGCAACTGAAAATAGTTAAGGGTAACATAGTGTTCATGATATCCTAGTAGGTATCTTTTACTCGGCACTCTCACAAACTACATCATGCACTTTGTGCATCTCTCCTTTGCCCTCTGGTAGGTTTGCAGCAGGAGTTTGTTACTGGTATTGCTACCTCCTGTTTTATCAATATTTAGTCAGACACCATGCATTCATAAACTGATTGTGAAACTATTCTGCACAGCAGCAGTAACAAAGTAGCAAAAGTCACATTTTAGTGTAATACGTATAATATGTGTATGTTAGTCAAAAGACTTGTAACAGCAAGGCGATGTTGGCGGAATTGGCATCAAAGCAAAAAGCAAAGAAGTTACAATGTGTACAATGTGTTGCCTGCAGATGTCCATTTAACAGCATGTTCCTATACTCTCATACCGCAATATTTTAAACGAATCCACAGTCAAATAATACAGAAGATGACTGCTGTCTTGTTTTGTAGATAGATTAATGATTAAGTGCTAACACTGGTGTTAAAATATGGACCAGGATAAAGTGACTAAAGGGGGCTTTTAAGACTTGCCGACTGTCGTTTCGATTTAAAAACCACAAAAAGCAAACAAAACAATTGACACATTCTGTCTGTCTGTCGTATCAATCTCCACCTTCTCTGGTCCTGCAGTTACATGTATCTCAGCCAATAATTTTGTTATTTTTCTGTAGCTACATAAAGCTTAAACAGAGGGAGAAAGCAGTACAACTCCGGGGACTAAGCCCCCATTAGATTTGCACTTGGTGAGTGCAGATCTCTGCCGAGGCCCAATGTTCACTGTTTATTATATACAACTAAATCTAAATAATTTATTGTTCTTGTGAGGCATTTTCCTGAACATCCCTAGTGAAGATTTGCAGACTGTGCACAATAGGGTGTGAGTAAGAATATGATTAAAATGAAACAACAAATTTTCAATAACTCTAGCTATCTCTCATTCTTTTTTCTCTCTTTTTTAAGAGGTGCCAACTTTGAATGGTGTGTTTAGAAACAGCAACTAACAATTCATGGATGGTAGACTTTAATGAAGATAAACAAAAAAACAAAAAAGGTTTAAGAGTTTGATTACTCAGATTACTCAGTTACAGTTAAAAACTCTGCATTCCATTGATTATCTATGAAGATATGAGCTTATAATGTGAATTGTTACTGTATATGGTGTATACTGTTTTTTTAATATATTTCACATCACTTATTTCTTTGTGCAGATTCAATAGATGAAGTCTTTGATAAGTGTATGTTTGGTTTGCAACTACTTTCAATATTCACAACACAGTTTGTTCTTCCCAACAGTGACTGTGGCAACCAGGGCGGAGGAGACTCCAGCACAGAGCAGTGAGGTTCCTACTACAAGCAGGTCCTCGGCTCCTCCTGTGTCCACCCCCTGTTCTCCTCCTGTGTCCACCTCCGTTGCTGCACCAATGTCCACCCCTTGTTCTCCTCCTGTGTCCACCCCCTGTTCTCCTCCTGTGTCCACTTCTGTTGCTCCACCAATGTCCCCCCCTTGTTTTCCTCCTGTGTCCACCCCCTGTTCTCCTCCTGTGTCCACCCCCTTTTCTCCGCCTGTGTCCACTTCTGTTGCTCCACCAATGTCCACCCCTTGTTTTCCTCCTGTGTCCTCCCCCTGTTCTCCTCCTGTGTCCACCTCCGTTGCTGCACCAATGTCCACCCCTTGTTCTCCTCCTGTGTCCACCCCCTGTTGTCCTCCCCCTGTTCTCCTCCTGTTTCCACCTCCGTTGCTGCACCAATGTCCACCCCTTGTTCTCCTCCTGTGTCCACCCCCTGTTGTCCTCCTGTGTCCACCCCCTGTTTTCCTCCTGTGTCCACCCCCTGTTCTCCTCCTGTGTCCACCCCTTGTTCTCCTACCGTGTCCACCTCTCTTACCCCACTAGTGTCCAGCTCCCAGCCGAAAAAAAAAAGAAGGAATCCAGACATTAGTGGTATGTTTGTTTTTCTCTGAATCCGAACTGTGTTTTAATTTACTTTGTCAATCAGTTTCAGTTAGATCAGGCTCATTCTAGCCTTTTCTCAGATGAAGGAGCAGGGCCTGCCTCAATGTAATTTCATCAGGCACTATCTCTACTATCTGAAAATGATTTCAAAATGCAAGTTCATTTTTAAAGCAAGTTATTGAATGATCATATAGTACCCCAGCATAGTTCTTTTGGGGTAAAATAAAGGAGCAATGTAGGTACAATTAGGATAGCCTCACAATATTTCTAAGCTTAATACTCACATGTTCATATTTACATGCAAAGAATTGTTGGTTGCTGTGATCGTTCCTCATGTTCATAGTATCCATAAAACATCCCTCTGTAACATGACTGTAGTGTAGCTGAAATAGCCAATGGCTGTGTAGACAAAAAATTTCATACGTTTTAAGGATGCTTTCACTGTATGATGGCTCAACAAGGGACAAAATTATGTAGTATTGTTTATGTTGTAGTTTAGTAGTGGTCAGATGTGAAATCAAATTAGTATTTTCCAGTGTTACAATCTTTGTCGTGCAGAATGCTCTTGATTCTGGTTTAGCAGCCATTAAAAAGGTTATCGAGGAAAATGCACCTCAGATTTGTCTGAACTATATATTTTTTGTGCAAAATATAGAATAATAATCATGAAAAACAATAATCAATGAGTCCCTCAGCATCAACATGTGAGTATTATTGAAAGACTTCAAAAATCATACCATCATGAAATTTGCCCATGAAATTGGGCAAATTTCCTCATCTCCAAAATGTCCTCCTTCGATGTCATATTACTGTGACATCATTGAAAAATGTCCTGTTCAGAAAACAGTTACCAGTCATTTTTGTTATGAGAAGTGTTTAGAATTACTCTGAACATTTTCCTCATGGTAATATTGAGAAGATTTCTGTTAACAAATGTTTCCATTGTTTCATTCATTTCAGGGTGCCCCGTTCATCAAGGGTCAAGTGTTTTCCCCTACAAAAAAATACTTAAACAAAGAGTCAGAGAGGTTTGTTTCAAGAAGCATAAGAAATTACTGATGATGAAAATAACTCTTCGGAAACATACACTGTAATTGTCTGCACAGAAATAAACCAAGGTGTTTTGTTTAAAAGAGAGTGACAGTCTTTAGCGACATTGCACTTTATTATTTGATACCACTTGGACTTCAGGTTGTATTTGCTGTTAATTTTTTGAAAGACAATTTTACTAATTTTACC